>NC_069501.1:638948991-639196491 GCF_027579735.1 Bombina bombina | reverse complement strand
GGTTGATAAGGTGTCCAAGGAAGTTGCTACTCTGGATAGGGGGCAAATGCTTGGTGGGACCAAGTGGAGACCTGAACGTAAGGGTCTAAAATTTATCACCAAATATTCGAATCAATTCTCTGAAGTTTGCAACATTGTCAAAAAATATATGCCCATTCTATATGGGGATGATACCTTGAAGCATATAGTTGACAAAGGTTGTGAATTTATATATTCTAAAAACTTGACAATTGGTAACATGCTCTCACCTAGCATGCTCCCAGACCAAGGTCCACGGAGTTCATGGTTAAATACTATGGGGACTTACAAATGTGGGAAGTCTCTTTGTAAACCATGTAAATACTTAAAGCAAGGGAATGGCTTTGAATCGTATGTAACTAACGAATCATTCACCACTAGGGGATGTGTAAAATGTTCTTCAACATTTGTAATCTATTTGGTTGAATGTACTCAACATAGATTGCAGTATGTTGGGTTAACTACCCGGGACATACGCACTAGGATTAAGGAGCATTTGGGATATATCTCAAATGATATCCATTGTTCGGCACTCTCCAGACACTTTATTGAAGTACACGGGAAAAATGTTGATATGTTTAAATGGAACGCAATTGAAGCGATTTGCAAGCCACGAAGAGGGGGCAGCAAACAAAAAATACTTGAAAGACAAGAAATCTATTGGATCCATAGACTAAAAACATTGGTCCCGTGTGGATTCAATTCACAATTTGATGTAATCAATTATTGGGAATGACCCATTTATAATTATAAGCTTGAGTAGAGACCTGGTTTGACACTATATGTTGATATCCTTTATTTAAGTCAGTGTAGAGCAAATTTGAACAATAGGATTTCAAATGGATTTAACATATAAACATATGTCTTTATAATTTAGATATCTATGATAGAAGGAATATTGGATTATGTACTTTGTGCCAGTCTTTAGCATTATAGTTATTGTGTGATTCTGGGTTATGTTTTCATGTAATTATGAATAGTATCATGCTTGTATGATATGTCTTCATTAAGTAGACAACTATAAGCAATCAGTTTAGCACAATATATTGCAACCAATCTAAGCACACAGTATATATAGCACAGAGGTGTCAGCTAAAGTATTGATAACACCTCTGTGCCTTACCATTCCTCCTGTATTAACCATGAGTCTCCATTCTCTGCTAATTAATTGTTTTGTTTATCATATTTGTGATCTACAAATGAAAGTATGTTTGTTTATATCATGTTCATTTCCATTTACATTAAGATTGCGAATAGGTTCATTAGTGTTGTACTATATATATATAAAATGATAGTGATAGGCATTGCATTTATTAATTAAAATCAATTACAGTGTTTGTTTTTTAATTGTTTAAGGGGCGGAGTATTACCCTTTAAATAGCACACCCTCTGAGAAGGGGGATATGTCTATGATTACGGCCAGGCTGGCCGAAACATGTTAGGCTGTGCTTGCTGAATTGTTTTTTTTTATCAGAGGCTCTGCTGCACAGGGTCTTTTATTGTGATATGACCTGCTGAGAATAAAGATTTGGATTTTTTACCTTATGACGACGCCTGGATATCATTTCATCTTTATTTCAATATATATATATATATATATATATACAGTATATATAAATAAATCTATATACATTCACACATTTAATATAAAATATTGGTTAATTTTTTAAATAAAAAAATATAAAAAGGTTTAAGAAGGATATGGTGTATGGTAACGTGTTTGAAACCATCATAGTGAGGATATTATAGTGAATGAAACCATCATAGTGAGGAAATTCGAATTTTGGTTGGATACAATCTCTTCTTAAGATTACATGTTAGCCAAATGTAGTCTACCACCAAGAAAATAGTAATTAAACAACTAGGTCCTTTCCTTGCATAACCAACACAGTTATATTAATATACTTTTTACCTCTGTGATTACCTTGTATCTAAGAACCTTCTTCCAGCCCCCTGATCACATGACTGCGACTGTTTATTATCTATTGACTTGCATGTAGCATTGTGTTGTGCTGTATGTATGTATGTATGTATATATATATATATATATATATATATATATATATATATATATGGGTGTGTAAAGTGAAGAACAAATGTATTTCAAGCATTTCTATTTAAAAAAAAGCATTCACTTTTGTTTAAAATTGATATTTTATATGTCAAGTTGTTTGACAGGGAAGGGTTCAAAAGTGTATATATATATGTGCATATATGTATACATGTGTATATATATATATATATATATATATATATATATATACAGTATATATATATATATAAATATATATGTATATATAGTATGTATGTATATATATATATATATACAGTATATATAAATAAATCTATATACATTCACACATTTAATATAAAATATTGGTTAATTTTTTAAATAAAAAAATATAAAAAGGTTTAAGAAGGATATGGTGTATGGTAACGTGTTTGAAACCATCATAGTGAGGAAATGATAGTGAATGAAACCATCATAGTGAGGAAATTAGAAGTTTGGTTGGATACAATCTCTTCTTAAGATTACATGTTAGCCAAATGTAGTCTACCACCAAGAAAATAGTGATTAAACCACTAGGTCCTTTCCTTGCATAACCAACACAGTTATATTAATATACTTTTTACCTCGGTGATTACCTTGTATCTAAGAACCTTCTTCCAGCCCCCTGATCACATGACTGTGACTGTTTATCATCTATTGTCTTAAATTTAGCATTGTATTGTGCTAAATCTTAAATAACTTTCTGTGCCTGAACACAATGTTATCTATATGGCCAACGTGTACTTTCAGTCTCTTGTGTTGAAAATCAATTTAAAAAGCATATGATAAGGGTCAGCCCTCAAGGGCTTAGAAGTTAGCATATGAGTCTGTCTAGGTTTAATTTCAACTAAGAATACCAAGAGAGAAAAGCAAATTTGATGATAAAAGTAATTTGGAAAGTTGATTAAAATTATAATTCCTATCTAAATAATGAAAGTTTAATTTTGACTAGACTGTCCCTTTACCCTGATCATTTTCTCTTTGGTAACAACAACATCTTATGGATATGTTTTATATTAACACCATTTTACAACAGCAATGGAAACTAGGACATAATGTATAGGGGACAACATGGTAAATTCTGTATCATAAGATGTATCTAATGTAGTGATCAATACATATCTCTGTGTGAGATGAATATGCAATGTACTTTTCATCCTAGACTCTACTTCAGGATTTATTATTTTGTAATTAAGCATAAATCTAATATGCCAGGTTTATCCAAAATTACATAAAAGACTAAATTTATCACACACTATAAAGCATTCAGGTATATAATGCACAATTCCTTCTTTTTTTAATTGTATTGCTACCTGCAATGCTTTTACTATGTTTGAACATAATATATTTCAATCCAAAATATCCTTTTTACTTTGCATAGCCTCACAATAGAAGTGTATACTTAAATTACTGCCTTAATGTTTACTCAGTCCCGGTATGCCTGAGGGATGAAGACAACATTTGAAAACACAAATCTAGTAGAAATTAAAAGGAGAGCAGAATTAAGAGATTGACTAAACAGAACTATACAAAATAAAATCTGAGCTTGGTGATGATCTGTGTATATGGGTGGGTCAGGATATGTATTGGTGGTCTGTAAGAGAGGTGGTGGTACACTGAACATGCCAAATGTAAATGAAAGTTATAAGTGGTTAGTATTGTCCATAAAAATATATTTTTCTTTGGTTTCATTGTGTATACATTTTAAAAACAACATATTTAGTTACATTGCCAGCGAGAATGGATGTAACAAATATTTAAAAGTAAATTAGGACTGATCAAAATATGTTAAGCACCTCTTATCATGGCTAAGTAGCTCATTATGTCATATAATATATTCAATAAATCCTCCCACAATAACATTGCTTGTTCATCTAGGCCACCCCTGTACTTTGTAACTTGATCGATAACCATTTGTAAAAGTGATGACACATTGTGTGAAAAAGATTTATATTTCCGTGCTAGATCTAGAAGTACAGTTTCCTTTTTAATGGTATTTTTGTGTTCATTGTAATTCTTTTGTGATTCTTGGTGAGTCTTTCCATTAAAGACAAGACAGTATTTCATCATGTAGGGTAAACTACAAATCTACATACATGAGATTCAGTTGGTTACAATCATTTTATTGTTCTTGGGAAGATGTGTGATAAATTCCCATGTGATGATTGTGTTACAAATGGAACTGTTGGCTAATGTGGTGCATCCTGTTTGGAATCCTGAATGAAACATTTATTTTATCATTTTATAAAATATAAAGTATATAAAATATATTTAAGAAAGTTATGTTGATTATGTGCATCAGTTGAGTTGTTTTAAAGAAAGCAACATTATTTTAATAAACAATAAATGCACATATAGGTATTTTAGACTGATGTTTTGAATAATGCCTTAGAAAAAATGAATACTTTGTAATTCTTTGTGAAAATGTCAGTATAAATTTGAGGTTCTAGGCATCTATTCCAATCCATTTGGAGAGCTATGTGTATTCAAAGTCTTCTGAACCCATACAAAACCTTTGCATCGCATTGGTATTGCACTGGTTTTGTGCAATATTAAATGTTCATATGATAAACTTTGCATAGGAACAAATCAACATAAAATATCCCAGTTTATTTAACAATTTTTTAATTGACTTTGCATGATTCTTGGACTTTTCTATTTCAGGAGTATTGATATTTTTGATATAATACTTTTTTTGTGTTAACGTTTTTGTTCATGCTAAGTTCAAATATCAAACATATTAATTGTCTCTATTTATGCTCTTATATTTTATTCTAATTCAATTTGTTTCTGCATGGATTATCCTTTTTGAAAGAAACAAACAGTTCATAATTGATAATCAAAATAGAAAACAAATATACATTAATATATCAAATATACCCTCACTATAATAACCATCTTGTAAACAACAAATTGGGGTTGATTTATCAACCCCTTCGGCAGGCTTTGTCTGCCTAAGACTGCAGGTTCTCACAAGAGAACCTGCACTTTGTATTTAACAAGAAGCGGTCATTAGACCGCTGTTTCCCTACCCTTTCGCCACCTCTCAGGTGGCGAATTTCAATCTCCCTGATCTCGTCTGACCGGGAAAATTGACAGCTTCTGCCCGCGCTTGATTGACTTTGTGCGGGCAGGGGGCGGCGTTGCACATGGGCGCAAAATAGCACTTGTGTGTAATGCTGAATTCCAGCACCGGAATTCAGCCCGCCAGAGGCAAGCTGCGGCAGACAGGGGCGTGCATATGTACCCCTATCCGCCTCAGCTTGATAAATCGAACCTATTGTTCTAACTACATCGTATGTTTTTCACAATAGTCTACTAACTCTAAACAATATTTTCATAATTTGATGTTATCCTTTTATCTCTTCTTTTTATGTATTACAAAGGGGCAACAACATTTAGAAAATAAATTTTTCTTTAATAGTCTTAAGTAGGATTGGACATATAAATAACTTTTTTTTACATTTATTTGTCTTAGCATTTAGAGTCATTTTATATTCATTTCAAACTACCTACATAGTTAAGTCTGTTTCAGTTTCCCAGTATTTATGTAGCCACAAGATCTTCCATACTTCTTTCTCTGTCCTCTTTTTGATCTGGTACATGATTTATAGCTTTAAAATCAAGAGCACTTTCTCCTTCCAGGCGTTAATTAAAATGTTGCACTACCTGGGCAAGATTACATATGCAGCATATGCGGCAACGCCTGTTTTTACACGGTTTTGGTATCACATATACAGCGCCGCATATAAATGCGGCACGTACATTTCACTCGTCGCCCGCAATTATTACTCCCATAAGCTAACATAGAACCACATCGCAAATCGGACTCCATTTTCTCCTCGCCACAGGCGCAGCAAGACTTGCGCTGAGTATGTGAGCACCATAACCCCCTGAAAATAGTAACTAACACCTAACGCATGCGCAATATCTATCTACCTGTCAACCGCCAACCCCCACCGCAATAACTAATAAACTATATTAACCCCTAATCTGCCAACCCCCACATTGCAAAACATCTAATTAACCTATTAACCCCTAATCCGCCAACCCCCCACAAGGCTATATACCTATTACAGTGATTAACCCCTAAACCGCCATCATCCCACAATGCAATATACCTTAATAAACTATTAACCCCTAATCAGCCATTCATCCATATCTCAAAATAACTATTAAAACTATTAACCCCTTAACTGCCATCCCCCACTAACGCAATAAACTTAATTAACCTATTAACCCCTAATCCGCCATTAACCCACATCGCAACAAACCTAATAAATCTATTAACTCCTAATCCGCCAAACCCCCACAATAAAAAAATAACTAATTAAATTACTAAGCCCCTAACCTAACACCCCTTAAATTAACCCCTATTACCTAAATTAAAAAATACTAAGTTACAAACAATTAAAAATAAAAAAGCTAACATTACTTAAAAATAAAAAAAACCCTAATATTAAATTAATCTAAGATTACAAAAATGAAAAATTCTAACATTACATAAAATAATAAACCAAATTATCAAAAATAAAAAAATTAAACCTAATCCCTATAAAAATAAAAAAGCCCCCCCAAAATAAAAACACCCCCTAATCTAATGTTAAACTACCAATAGCCCTTAAAAGGGCATTTTGTAGGGCATTGCCCTAACTTAAACAACTCTTTTTCCTTAAAAAATACTAAGTCCCCCCTATAACAGTAAAACCCCCCACCCACCAAACTTCCCAAAAAAAAAAAAAAACTAACACTAAAAAATCCTAAACTACCCATTGTGCCTAAAGGGGCATTTGGCACTTTTACTGCCCTTAAAAGAGCATTAAGCTTTTTTTCAAAGGCCCATTAAATCCCTAATCTAAAAAAAAAAAAAAAAAAAAAAAGCCCAAGTCTTACGGTTCCTGAAGGCCGGTGGTGAAGTCTTCTTCCAAGCTGTGATATCTTCTATCTTCTTCCAGGAACAAGCCGGCGCGGAGCAGAGCATGGAACTAAAGACCGGTGACCACGGAACTGAAGACCGGCAACCACTGAACTGAAGACCTGCGATCGCGGAGCCATGGAGCGTGGAGATTGAATTCAAGGTATGCATTTAAATATGGGGTACCTTGCATTCCTATTGGCTGATTTGAGTCTTCAAATTCAAATCATCCTATAGGATGAGAGCTTCTGAAATCCTATTGGCTGATTCCATACACTAAATAAATAAAATAGTAAAAAACAAACAACTCTCCCTAAACTGCATAATGGCAGACTGTCTGCCAATACTTAAAATTGCAGTGACCAGTGGGGGGAAGAGTGCGGTGAAGATAGCTGGTTGGGAGGGATAAGGTAGGGATCAAGGAGTGGGAGGTGTCAGGTGGGAGGGTAATCTCTATATTACAGCTAAAATTAACCTTACAAACTACCTGATTTCAGAAGTGTGTGCACAGCTGTAATTAGCGGCATTCTAATTGACAAATACAATGACAAAGCCATGCATGTCTGCTGCTTCTGAAAAAGGGGATTGCAGAGAAGCTTTTACAACCATTTTTTATGACTGCAGTAGTTGTGTGTAAATAATTTCAGTGAGAACTCCGTTTGTAAAAAAATTGACAATTTTTTTAATATGACAGCATATGGCGGCAAATCGGTGGCATGAAATATTCCAAAATGGGCCTAGATCAATACTTTGAATTTTCTACTAAAATATATATGTAGTGTTAATAGGTAAATTAAAAAAGGCTCTATTTTTGTTTAAATGGAGTGATAGCAAAAATGCAAATAATTATCTGGTTGTTTGGACAAGTTTTTCTCTAAAATTCTGGGTCCTTAATGGGTTAAATATACTTTTGATAGGAAGTTAGAATACTTCCATAGGCTTTTTTGCAAGCAGGTTATTCATTTAGGCCAGCGGTGTCTATTGCTGGTGTGACTGCTGCTTCTTCCATTTGGTTTAATAGTCTTTCTAAAAAGTTTTCTGATGATTCTACAAGTGCAGAGTTTTTGAACCTGTTGGAATTGCTTTAATGAGCTAATGCTTTCATTTCTGATGTGATTTTTGACATCATTAAGATTAATACTAAAAGTATTTATTTGGCAGTTCTTTCCAGAAGAGCTTTATGGTTAAAGTTTTGGTCTGCTGTTATGGTGTCTAAATCCAGATATTTATCTCTTTCTTTCCAGGAAAATAAGTTGTTTGGTTTTGATTTGGATACAATTATTTCTATTGTGACAGGAGATAAAGGGACTTTTCTTTCTCAGGACATGAAGTTCTGTGGTGAATCTAAAGCTTTTTATCATTTTCACACCTTTTGTCAGAACAGGGAATACAAAAATTTGATTAATCCTCTTAAAAACAAGGTCCCGAGGGGGCGGAGTCTGGTCACGCTAGAAGATGGCCACGCATTAGAACGACTCCCATTCCGGCAAAAAGTTACCTACCTGGCATATACCCCTTATAATCCCTTTAAAACAGCACCTACAAGCTGGCAGGAGATGCTGGGGAGGCCTAGCATCCAAAACTATGCAACAAGGCGGCTCCTGGGGTAAATTGAAGTCCGGCGCTCCATAGTGTCTCTAAGCAGACTGCAGCGTGGCCATGTCCTCCAAAGCATAGGGCTGCACAATTGCTCCAGAGGCGGTGCCGCTTCAGACAGGGACAAACTAATAATCGCTGGTGTCACGCAACAGTGACTCCATATTTGACTGCGCAAAAAAGCCTTAAGGCATAGGAGACTTGGGGGCATATTTATCAAGCTCCGTATGGAACTTGAAGCCCCGTGAAGGCTCGCCAGAAACACAAGTTATGAAGCAGCGGTTCAAAGACCACTGCTCTATAACCTGTCCACCTGCTCTGAGGAGGCGGATAGAACTCGCAAGAAATCAATCCGATCCAATACGATCGGGTTGATTGACACCTCCTGCTAGTGGCCAATAGGCCGCAAATCTGCAGGGGGCGGCTTTGCACCAGCAGTTCACAAGAACTGCTGGTGCAATGATAAATGCAGACAGCAATACTGACGTACAAGAACTGCTGGTGCAATGATAAATGCCGACAGCAATGCCGATGCAATATCAGATCATGTCCGTCCGCACCTTGTTAAATAGGCCCTTTGAACTCTTACTGAGAACAAGGTAAACTATAAAGGCACTAGAGGGGGACTTATTAACACCATATTAAGACTGGGGAAGCTAGGCCATCAAATATACAATAAATATAGCCCCTGAGACATCAGCTTTGATAACCCAGATTAACCCCTGCACACCAGAACACATCCCTGAGCAACAAGATAATAAGGGGGGGGGGAGATTTTTGAACCTGTACAAGATCAGTATAATCCACAAGCAAAGTCCAATAAGGAGTTTTTACAATAGTTTTGATAGCAGACACTGAGGCACATAAGTACTGCAGCTATAAATCTTCGACAACTTTTCCCAGAGGACATTAAAGATCAACAGATCTTCTTACAGAGAAACATCCTGTGAGAATACACTCTAAGGCTGCTGCAATTGCACCTGGCACATTAAAACTACTTGAGTTTTATCTGGGATTGAAGATAAAGTTTCCTATAATCATACAATTGTTATCTATGTAATGCCTTGCAAGAGACAAAACAAGGCAGAGAAAACAACTGCATCAAAGACACTCAGTCAATACCTCAAACCAACTGAAACACAAGCAGAAACAGCTAGAGGAGGTATGGCAGACAAACACATGAATGTTGCAGCACAAGTACACCAAGCCAAAATATCTTAATCTTCTTACGTGACTAAAAGTGACATTCAACACTTGTCAGCTAAAGAAGACATTAATGTTGTACTACATGAAATGAGGAGCATTTTTGGAGATCTTTGCAAGATTTAGGAACTCTAGACCTCAGAGTACATACACTTGAAGAAAGACAGGAACTAACTTCCATTGCAATCCAAAATAATACATCTGCCATTCAGGATCACGACGACAAGCTTAATCTTCTAAATGAAAAGATGGAGGATTTGGAAAATCGCTGCCGAAGAAACAATCTCAGAATACAAGGAGTGTCAGAAACGATACTCCCTACAGCAATATAAGGATACCTACAAGCTTTGTTTAAAGTTATAAAAGATAGCCCGTCAGCACAAGACATCCCAATTGAAAGGGCTCACAGAGCACTAAGAGCAAAGCCCCCTCCCCAAAGCTGCGCCAAGAGACATAATTGTGAAGTTTTCTAGATTCAAAGACAAAGAGGAACTCCTACGATGTGCCAGAGCAAAACATCCCATCTTTCATGCAGATGAAGAAATATACCTTTTTACAGATCTATCACCGGTTACGCTTCAAAAAAGAAGAGAACTTGCTTATATTACTTCCCATCTACAGAAACACAAAAATCAATATAGATGGGGCTTTCCAGTGTCCTTAATTGTGGCGCACAAAAACAAAACGGCAATCTATAGACCGGGAACTGACCTCACTCTTTTTTATGGAGAACTATCCTTAAAAGAGCCCACAGGAGAAAACAGTGTCACCAACCAAGGGGATGGTGAAGTATAATACATATCACTCAGTGCTGAGTTTACATATACTTCTCTAGGTAATACTAGAAGGATATGATTGTTTATTGCTAGTCTCATGGGGCTGGCTTTGGCTCCAGGCTATAGCATCAGACACAATGACTATATAATAAGAGAGACTAATAATCTAAATTGTACTCACACCTCAACCTTATTACTGTCTCCTAAAGTTTAAACGCCCTGCCCGCTGAATTTCTTCTAGGCCGTAGCATATAGCCCCAAAATACATTCAACCCCTAGAGGAATAGACCATGTTTAATAAGACCTTTACCACAGGCTAGCTGTCAGGTGATATTGTGGCCCCCAAAACGATCAGCAGATGGTCCGTACTTACAAAACCCTAACTTAGGGTAAAAGATTATATTAGGAGAGTATTTGAAAAGGCCTTAATAGCGTGATGTAAATCAGTATTAGCTATCATCTCATTTAAAGTCTAGAAAAGTTGGTGATTGTCATGTTTATTATTTGCACTTCAACTTTAAAAAGGTTATACAAATGTATATCCTATTGTATAAACACCTTGCCTACTGGACACTTTCTAGGTAACAGCCTGATGCTGCGAGTTTCACTCTACTTTTATAAAGGCAACAAATGTCCCTATAGATCTCTATCATAAGCATATTTCCAAGTGATGCTGGTGTCCCCACAATGGGTAGCAGAAGGTCGTTATCTACAAAGCTATAGCTTGGAGTTTAGGACCTTAAGAGGATCAGGCTTGGAAATGTCTTGACAAAGAGACAGATGTAAATCCTAGCTTGTTTAAAGTTTTGAGAAAGTTGGAATTTAAAATGTTTGATTTAGATTGTTCAAGTTTATATATGTTGCGAAATGTCTTGGATAATTATGTGAAGTTAATACACATTTAGAAGAGTCGGGCTACACATCATTGCCCTCTAGACGACAACTGTCACATCTCTCCTTCCTTCCATTTTTCTCCCTCCTCCTTAACCAATTCTTCTCCCCCCCACCTCCCCCTTCCCCATTATTTCTCCCCCTACCTTTTTCCCTCCCTCCCCTTATACGCCAAGTAGACTTATAAAGCAATAAAAAACATATTATAATTAGCTGAAAATGGGGATACTTCCCCTAACAGATGATGTTCTATCTATAGACTGTTCCACCATCATTGTATGGCCCAGAATAGTCAGCACTTTGTACTTGTTTATAAATAGTTTTTTCTCCTTTTCCAAAGCCCACCCCCTGAAACATGATGTCCAGACATAGTAGAATCCAAGACCATGCCCTCCAATTGACTTCTATAAAAGGGAAGGGCCGTAATAGTCTGGGAAAACGGTCTATAGCATTTAGGGAACTAAATAAATTAAAAAGTCAAATCCTGCTGATACAAGAAACTCACTTTCAAAAAGGGAAAGAACCAAAGTGGAACAACCCCTTTTATTCCACAGCCTATTTCGCCTCTGGTCCGAGTAAGAAAAACGGGGTGGGGATATTATTGCAAAAATCCCTCCCTTTTACCATCACACACATCGAAAAAGACATGGAAGGAAGATATATCCTTCTGGTGGGATTACTTTTTGTTCACCACATTACCCTTTTAAACATTTATGCCCCAAATCAAGCCCAAAGTGTTTTTTTCAAAAAGTTAGCAAATGTAATACTAGATCACGCCAAGGACGTACTGTTTCTAGCAGGAGACTGTAACCTCTCTCTAGACCCCATGTTGGACTCGTCCAAAGGGAACTCATGCATCCCCAAAAAAGTATTAAAAGCTGTTAAAAACACTCTCAGCAACCTCACTCTACATGACATTTGGAGAACCCTACACCCAGCTGGTAAAGACAATAGTTACACAAGAATAGATCACATATACACAGATTCTAATGGATTCTCTATAACCAACTAATGTGACATAGGATCGATAACATGGTCTGACCACGCCCCAGTAACTTGCTCAATTCTATTGCCAGACTTTCCGATTACATCAAAAATATTGAGATTAGACGATACCCTCTTAGATAACCCATTAATATTGAACGAAACACAGAAAGAACTGGAAGAGTATTTTCGACTTAACACACATTCCTCTAAATCCGCTATAATCAAGTGGGAAGCCCATAAAACAGCGTTCCGCAGCATATTTATAAAACACAAAGCCAAGATTAATAGGCACTCAGATCTTCGAGCTCAAATTAAATCCCTTGAAACTGAACAAAAAAAAGATGTATCTAATGACACAGTTAAAAATCATTTGCTCAATGCTAGACTTGCTCTTAAGCAACACCTAAAAGAAATACACCAACAAAACCATTATTTCTAAAACAATATTACTATGAAGGTGGCAACAAACCAGGGAAACTTCTGGCACGAAGCCTTCGCAGAAAACAATTAAACACATAAATACAGACTCTTACGACTAAGGAAGGTCACACTATAAAGAGTAGCTCTCAAATTGCTTCATCCTTTAGAAACTACTACTACTACTCACTATACAACATAGATGGCACAAATACAGCTACACAAACAGAGGTAGACAACTTTATTATTCGCGAAACAACGGATACCTACTTTCAGGGGCTTGAATTACCATCCTTTAATAGGGAGGAGGCTGAGAGCTTGGACGTTCCAATCACAATTGAAGAATTACATCAAGCCATTAAAGACACGCCGATGGGTAAGAGCCCAGGACGGGACGGTTACACTTTCAGATATTAAAAAAAATTCAAAGACGTTTTGTCATCCCATATGCTTGTCATCTTTAACAATTAAATAGATGACCTCTACCTATCTAAAAACTAGTTAGAGGCTCACATCACAGTTATTCTGAAGCTGGGTAAACCACCCACAGGCCCAGAAAACTTCAGACCAATATCCCTAATAAATACTGACATGAAAATCCTAGCCAAGATCCTTGCTAACAGACTAAATACATTTCTCCCAGTTCTTATATCTAACAACCAAGTTGGTTTTGTGCCTGGAAGAGAAGCCAGGGACAATACTACCAAAATCATAAAACTAATAAACCATGTCAAGGTGTCAGGAGTACCAATGGTCCTTTTCTTGACTGATGCAGAGAAGACCTTTGACAGGGTGAGGTGGTCTTTTCTGCGTAGGGCTATGGAGGAAAAAGGGAATAACAAATGCCTTTCTTAACATGACAATGGCATTGTACTCCAATCCTAATGCAAGAAGGGTAAATTCATTTAGAATAAGTAAAGGTACCAGACAGGGTTGCCCTCTCTCCCCTCTATTATTCGACATCTCGCTAGAAGTTCTAGCCCAAAAAATAAGAAATAATAAGGCTATCAAGGGTCTGACTGTAGGGGATAAGGAATATAAATAGGCTCTCTTTGCAGACTATATTCTCTTCTCCCTGACGAAAGCTGAGATCTCTGTCCCAGAATTGCTAAAAGAACTAGAATTATATGGAAAAAAAAATCAAATTTTAGCTTAAATATCAGTAAATCCAAGCTCCTAAATATAAACACGCAATTACATTATATACAACACTTAAAACATAGTTAGATGTATTCCCAGGTACTTTAGCTTATGTTGTGCGATGGTGATATTATGTCTGCCTCATCTCAAGATCAGTTTAAATACAATTATCTTGCTTTAAAAAAACAAAATTTCATGAGATTTATCAACCTGGAAAAACAAGCCACTTACTTGGTTGGGAAGAATAGGGATTATAAAAATGATGGGCACATAATACTAACCATAAGGCCTGGATCAGATTATACAGACACATTTTTAAACTTAATAACGTGAGCATTTTGGCATGGACCCCAACACAAAAAAGACCTAAAATCTTAAATAAATATACTATAACAACTGTTATATTGTCAGAATGGGATAAAATTATCACTACAAGCACTCATATCTCTTTCAGACAAGCCCCCCTAACACCAATCATTGAAAACACTGAACTTCCCTATTGCCAACTGGGATTTCACTTAATGCAGCCATATAGCCTTAGAACAGGCTCTATACAATACCTAATAAAGAACGGCCGCGCCAAACCCCAGGCTGCCTTAGAAGAAGCTCATAGAGAGATGTTCTCTTCATGGTTACACTACAATCAACTTGTACATTATATTTCACACCATAAAAACAAAAGAGACTTAGGAAGGGAAACTACATCTTTTGAAAAATTATGCATCTTACCTATCACATCAAAACATCTTATCTCGTCTTTATACAAAACTGTACTCATTACAGACTCCACTACTCCCCCATCTTACACTCTTGCATGGCAAAGAGATTTGAACCAAGATATTGAACCTGATACAAGACTCAAAGTATTTAACACAACAAAATGCTCCTCGGTTTCTGCACTGATTCAGGAAATGCCCATAAAATTCTTGAGCAGATGGTATCTCACCCCAGTTTGAGTTCATAAAATTTTTCCTACTTTGAATGAGACCTGTTGGAGGGGTTGTGGAGCGGAGGGCTCCCTCCTTCATATTTGGTGGCCTTGCCCGAGATTGAGAGACTTCTGGACAGAGGTCTTTTGTGAAATGTCGGATATTTTAGCCACTCAGATGCCCAATAATCCAGAGACCCTCCTGTTATTTTTGTTACCTAAAATAAGTGGTGTAGCCCATAAGGCTCTTCTACTGATAATGCTGACGTCAGCTAAAAAATGTATCCCAAAGCACTGGAAGACACAAGTCACTCCTTCCTTTCAGGATTGGAAAACACAAGTGGCTGAACTTATCACATTAGAAAAATATCATTATTTTTAAACATATAGATTGGAAATTGATGAGCTGATACTGGAGTTATGGAATAAAACAATTTAAGGTCACAGCTTGCTCCCCCTTCCTGCCAACCTCACCCGTACCCTTCCTTCCTTTTTTTTTTTCTTCTCTGTCACCTCTCCTTCTGTTCTCTTCTCATATCTCTCTCTCTCTCTCTCTCTTTCTTTTCAGAACTACTTATGCTTAAAGGTATTTTTCTTACCCAGATAATTCTCTGGCAACACACGTCTAGATTACGAGTCTTGCGTTAGAGTTAAAAAGCAGCGTTGAGAGGTCCCAATGCTGCTTTTTAACGCCCGCTGGTATTATGAGTCTGGCAGGTACAGGTGTACCTCTCACTTTTTTTCTGCGACTCATGAATACCGCAAATCCCCTTACATCAATTGCGTATCCTATCTTTTCCATGGGATTTGCCTAATGCCGGTATTACAAGTCTTGGAAAAAGTGAGCGGTACACCCTCTCCTGTCAAGACTCCTATCGCATTTAAAAGTCAGTAGTTAAGAGTTTTATGGGCTAACGCTGTAACATAAAACTCTTAACTAAAGTGCTAAAAAGTACACTAACACCCATAAACTACCTATTAACCCCTAACCCGAGGCTCACCCCGCACATCGCAAACAGTTAAATACAATTTTTAACCCCTAATCTGCCGACCGGACATCGCCGCCGCTGTAATAAATATATTAACCCCTAAACCGCCGCACTCCCGCATTGCAATCACTAGCTTAATTTTATTAACCCCTAATCTGCCGTCCCTAGCATCGCCGACACCTACCTACATTTATTAACCCCTAATCTGCCAACCCCAACGTCGCTGCCACTATAATAAATGTATTATCCCCTAAACCTAAGTCTAACCCTAACCCCCCGTAAATTAAATATAATTTAAAATAATCGAAAAAAATTACTACAATTTAAATTATTCCTATTTAAAACTAAATACTTACCTATAAAATAAACCCTAAACTAGCTACAATATAACTAATAATTACATTGTAGCTATCTCAGGGTTTATTTTTATTTTACAGGCAACTTTGTATTTATTTTAACTAGATACAATAGTTATTAAATAGTTATTAACTATTTAATAACTTCCTAGTTAAAATAAGTACAAATTTACTTGTAAAATAAACCCTAACCTAAGTTACAATTACACCTAACACTACACTATAATTAAATTAATTACCTAAACTAACTACAATTAATTACAATTAAATAAAATAAACTAAAGTACAAACCCCCCCACTAAATTACAGAAAATAATAAAATAATTACAAGAATTTTAAACTAATTACACCTAATCTAATCCCCCTAATAAAATAAAAAAGCCCCCCAAAATAATAAAAATCCCTACCCTATACTAAATTACAAATAGCCCTTAAAAGGATCTTTTGCGGGGCATTGCCCCAAAGTAATCAGCTCTTTAACCTGTAAAAAAAAAAATACAATACCCCCCCAACATTAAAACCCACCACCCACACACCCAACCCTACTCTAAAACCTACCTAATCCCCCCTTAATAAAACCTAACACTACCCCCTTGAAGATCACCCTACCTTGAGATGTCTTCACCCAACCGGGCAGAAGTGGTCCTCCAGACAGGCAGAAGTCTTCATCCGATCCGAGCAGAAGAGGACCTCCAGATGGCCAGAAGTCTTCATCCAGATGGCATCTTCTATTTTCATCCATCTGGAGCAGAGCGGGTCCATCTTCAAGCCATCCGACGTGAAGCATCCTCTTCCATCCGATGACTAACACTAAATGACGGTACCTTAAAGTGACGTCATCCAAGTTGGCGTCCCTTCAATTCTGATTGGCTGATAGAATTCTATCAGCCAATTGGAATTAAGGTAGAAAAAATCCTATTGGCTGATGCAATCAGCCAATAGGATTGAAGTTCAATCCTATTGGCTGATCCAATCAGCCAATAGGATTGAGCTTGCATTCTATTGGCTGATTGGAACAGCCAATAGAATGCAAGCTCAATCCTATTGGCTGATCAAATCAGCCAATAGGATTTTTCTACCTTAATTCCGATTGGCTGATAGAATTCTATCAGCCAATCGGAATTGAAGGGACGCCATCTTGGATGACGTCACTTAAAGGTACCGTCATTAAGTGTTAGTCGGATGGAAGAGGATGCTCCGCGTCGGATGGCTCGAAGATGGACCCGCTCCGCTCCGGATGGATGAAGATAGAAGATGTCACCTGGATGAAGACTTCTGCCCGTCTGGAGGACCACTTCTTTCCGGTTGGGTGAAGACGTCTCCAAAGAGAAGGGGGGGGAGAGCCAAAGAGGGGGGAGAGAGAGAGCCAAAGAGGAAAAAGAGCCAAAAAGGAGAGAGAGCCAAAGAGGGGGGAGAGAGAGCCAAAGAGGGGGGAGAGAGAGCCAAAGAGGGGGGGGGGAGAGCCAAAGAGGGGGGGGGGAGAGCCAAAGAGAAGGGGGGGGGGCAAAGAGAAGGGGGGGGGAGAGCCAAAGAGAAGGGGGGGAGAGCCAAAGAGAAGGGGGGGAGAGCCAAAGAGAAGGGGGGGGAGCCAAAGAGATGGGGGGGGGGAGAGTCAAAGAGAAGGGGGGGGAGAGCCAAAGAGAAGGGGGGGAGAGCCAAAGAGAATGGGGGGAGAGTCAAAGAGAAGGGGGGGAGCCAAAGAGAAGGAGGGGAGAGTCAAAGAGAAGGGGGGGAGCCAAAGAGAAGGGGGGGAGAGCCAAAGAGAAGGGGGGGGAGAGCCAAAGAGAAGGGGGGGGAGAGCCAAAGAGAAGGGGGGGGAGCCAAAGAGAAGGGGGGGAGCCAAAGAGAAGGGGGGGGGAGAGCCAAAGAGAAGGGGGGGAGCCAAAGAGAAGGGGGGGGAGAGCCAAAGAGAAGGGGGGAGAGCCAAAGAGAAGGTGGGGAGAGCCAAAGAGAAGGGGGGGAGAGCCAAAGAGAAGGGGGGGGAGAGCCAAAGAGAAGGGGGGGGGAGAGCCAAAGAGAAGGGGGGGGGAGAGCCAAAGAGAAGGGGGGGGAGAGCCAAAGAGAAGGGGGGGAGAGCCAAAGAGAAGGGGGGAGAGCCAAAGAGAAGGGGGGGGGAGCCAAAGAGGAGGGGGGAGAGCCAAAGAGAAGGGGGGGAGAGCCAAAGAGAAGGGGGGGGAGAGCCAAAGAGGGGGGAGAGAGAGAGCCAAAGAGGAAAAAGAGCCAAAAAGGAGAGAGAGCCAAAGAGGGGGGAGAGAGAGCCAAAGAGGAGGGAGAGAGAGCCAAAGAGGGGGGGGAGAGAGCCAAAGAGGGGGGGGGAGAGCCAAAGAGTGGGGGGGGAGAGAGCCAAAGAGGAGGGGAGAGAGCCAAAGAGGGGGGGAGAGAGCCAAAGGGGGATGGAGAGCCAAAGATGGGGGAGAGAGAGAGCCAAAGAGGAAAGAGAGACAAAGAGGAGAGCAAAAGAGGGGAGAGAGACAAAGAGGGGGGAGAGAGAGCCAAATAGGGGGGGCAGAGCCAAAGAGGGGGGGCAGAGCCAAAGGGGGGGAGAGCCAAAGAGGGGGGGAGAGAGCCAAAGGGGGGGGAGAGAGCCAAAGGGGGGGAGAGCCAAAGGCGGGGGAGAGAGCCAAAGGGGGGGGGAGCCAAAGGGGGGGGAGAGCCAAAGGGGCGGGGGAGCCAAAGGGGGGGGAGAGAGCCAAAGGGGGGGGAGAGAGCCAAAGGGGGGGGAGAGAGCCAAAGGGGGGAGAGAGAGAGCCAAAGAGGAGAGAGAGCAAAAGAGGGGAGAGAGCCAAAGAGGGGGGGAGAGAGCCAAAGAGGGGGGGAGAGCCAAAGAGGGGGGAGGAGAGCCAAAGAGGGGGGGGGGAGAGAGCCAAAGAGGGGGGAGAGAACAAAAGAGGGGGGGAGAGAACAAAAGAGGGGTGAGAGAGAGCAAAAGAAAGGAGGGAGAGAGCCAAAGAGGGGAGAGAGAGAGCAAAAGAGGGGAGAGAGAGAGCAAAGGAGAGGGGGGAGAGAAAGCAAAAGAGAGGGGGGAGAGTGCAAGGGGTGGAACTGCTGTACTGCAAAAAATGGCCCGTGTACACGGGCTTTAGTACTAGTTAGTTATATTGTAGCTAGCTTAGGGTTTATTTTATAGGTAAGTATTTAGTTTTAAATAGGAATAATTTAGTTAATAATAGTAATTTTATTTAGATGTATTTAAATTCTATTTAAGTTAGGGGGGTGTTAGGGTTAGACTTAGATTTAGGGGTTAATATATTTATTATAGTGGCGACGACATTGGCGGCGGCAGATTAGGGGTTAATGAATAAAAAGTAGGTGTCGGCGATGTTGGAGGCAGCAGATTAGGGGTTCATAGGGATAATGTAGGTGGAGGTGGTGTCCGGAGCAGCGGATTAGGGGTTAATAATATAATGCAGGTGTCTGCGATGTCGGGGGCAGCAGATTAGTGGTTAATAAGTGTAAGATTAGGGGTGTTTAGACTCGGGGTTCATGTTAGGGTGTTAGGTGTAGACATAAAATGTATTTCCCCATAGGAATCAATGGGGCTGCGTTAGAAGCTGAACGCTGCTTTTTTGCAGGTGTTAGACTTTTTTTCAACCGGCTCTCCCCCATTGATTCCTATGGGGAAATTGTGCATGAGCATGTTTAGCCAGCTCACCGCTACCGTAAGCAGCGCTGGTATTACAGTGAGATGTGGAGCAAAATGTTGCTCTCCGCTCACTTTTCTGAGGCTAACGCCGGGTTTGTAAAAACCTGTAATACCAGCGTTGTCTTAAGTGAACGGTTAGAAAAAAATGCTCGTTAGCCCCGCACACCATTACCGACAAAAACTCGTAATCTAGGCGACAATTGTTTGTAAAAGCAATATTTAAGATTGTTGAAAAACTGAAAAAGCTTCAAACAGGCTCTCAGGGGTGAAATTACAAATTTATTTTTGTATAAAAATTGATCGGAAAACTCCTTCTTCTTCAATCTTCATCCAAATAGAGGTGATGTTGTTGAGTTAAAACCTTTACTTTAAGTTTATTCATGTACTTTGGTATTTGCACTTAATTGACGTTTTGTACTGTCCAACAACTCTAATTGTCATGATATATGCTCCATTGTCACCTCAATAAAGCTTGTTAGAAAAAAACAAACAAACAAGGTCCCTCTGGCCCTGCCTCTAAGCCAAGTTATAATTGGAACATGCTTAAAGGGACAGTAAAGTCATAATTAGACATTCATGATTTAGACAGAGCACACAGATTTAAACAACTTTCCAATTTACATTTATTATTTAATTTCATTCCTTCTCTTGTAATCTTTTGCTGAAAGGTTAATCTAGGAAAGCTCAGGAGCAGCAAAGAACCTAGGTTCTAGCTCCTTATTCGTATCTGCATATATATATGCTATATATATATATATATATATATATATATATATATATATATATATATATATATATATATATATAAAGCCTAGGTTCTAGCTCCTAATTGGTATCTGCATATATATATGCTGCATATATATATATATATATATATATATATATATACACACAGATTTTCACTGGGTCACCCATGTGTTCATTTAAAAACTAGTAGTGAATTGCTGCTCCTTCAACAAATAATACCAAGAGAATGAAGCAAATTTGATAATAGAAGTAAGCTGACAAGTTGTTTAAAATTGTATGTTCTACTTAAATTATGAACGGAAATGTTGGGTTTCATGTCCCTTTACACAGTCCAAAATTCTACCCCTACTTCCAAGTCTGAATGATGGTGCGGCCTCTAACCCAGAGTCTCTGGTAGGGGGCAGGTTGTGCCTTTTTCAGGAAGGTTCTAAATATAGTTTCTCAGGGTTACTGGATAGGTTTCAGAACAAGGCCTCCCATAGGAGGATCTTTAAAAGATCAGAGAAGGCTGGTTTCAGTCTGTATAAACCTTCAGTCTCTTTCTTTTTACTCAGTTGCTCTTTGTATGACGGTATAAGGTCTCATGATTGCTGCATCAGATACTATTCCGTTTGCTCGTTTTCACATAAAGCCACTTAAGCTTTGAATGCTTTGCCAGTGGTGCAGGGATGATACTCGGCTGTCTCAAGAGTTTTTTTTGGATCACAGAATGGGTCAGTCCCTGTCTTGGTGGCTGGATCATCAACATATTATGCAGGGGGCAGCTTTTGCTTGTTCTATCTAAATATGATCACTACAGATGCAAGTCTTACAGGTTGGGGGGCCGTCTGGGGGTCTCTGAGGGCACATGGGGTTTGGGCTCCTCAGGAGGTGAGGTTGCCAATAAATGTTCTAGAACTCGTGCTATTTTCAGAGCTCTTCAAAGTTGGCCTATGTTGAAAAGGGAGTTTCATCTCTGTTTTAATTCAGACAAAGTCATTGCAGTGGCTTAAATCAGTTATCAGGGACTCACAGTTTCCTAGCCATGAGGGAAGTGTCTTGAATCCTTTCATGGGCAGAAACCAATTGTCTGATTTCTGTGGTTCATTTTCCAGTAGTGAAAAACTGGAAAACAGATTTTTTCAGTCGTCAATCTCTGCATCCAGGGGAATGGTCTCTCCGTCAGGATATTTTTAGTCAGATTGTGGATCTTTGGGGGCTTCCAGAGATAGATATAATGGTCTCTCGTGTTAAACAACAAACTTCCCAGCTACTTTGCAAGGTACAGGGATCCTCAGGTGGAGTTTGTAGATGCCCTAGTAGCTCCTTGTCCTTTCAGTTTGCATATGTGTTTCTTCCTCTGGTTCTTCTTTCCAGAGAAATTTCCAAGATCATGCAAGAGTAGCATGTAGATGCTACTAAGGATTTCAGACTTCTAGCATGTTTGTCCATTTTTCTGGCTCTAATTAGGGCAGAAAGTTACGGCTATTTCTTTGGCAGCTTGGTTGAAACAAATCAGTTGCCACTTCTTGAGTTTTCAAGAATGAGGCTTCAGTTGACCAAATTGCAAGGCGGCAACTTGTTCTTTGCATATTTTTACAAAATTCTACCATTTGTATGTTTTTGCTTCTTCTTAGGCAGCATTTGGCAACTAAGCCCTTTGAGCAATAGTCACATATTTTTTTGTTTTTGCCTTTTAAGTGCATATTTAAAAAAAAAAAAAAAAAAAAAAAAAAAAGATTAAGTAGCTTTACATTTTTTTGGGGGGGCTCTATTTGGGTTGTGAATTTAGTTTCTCTGTGAAAAAAATATGTTTTTTTTGTCCCAACATTATTTAGAGCATTGGTCTTCAAACTTGTCCTCAGACCTCCCCAACAGGCCAGGTTTTCTTGATTACCTTGGATGAGAGCAGGTAAATTAACTAACAGCTAGATTATGAGTTGTGCGTTATGGTTTTAACACTGAAAAATGGCCAATCAGCATAAAAACAGTAATGCAGCCATTACAAGTCTTGTCAGTATAGCTACACTGCAAGCATTTTAGCCTATAAAGCAACGTCAATCCCGCACTCGAAAAAATGACGTTTTTGCGTGGGATTTCCATAGCGCCGGTATCACAGGTTGTGCGGTGAGGCTAAAATGCTACCGACACAATCCATTTCGCCATCTGAGAGCAGTAATTATGAGTTTTGCGCCACAAAAATGTTTCACAAAACTCATAACTAAACTGATACAAAGTACACTAACACCCATAAACTACCTATAAACCCCTATTCCGCCACCCTCCCACATCGCAAACACTATTTAAAACGTATTAACCCCTAATCTGCCGCCTGCCCACATCCCTGCCACTATACTAAAGTTATTAACCCCTATTCTGCCGCTCCCCAACACCACAGCCACTATAATATAGCTATTACCCCTATTCCGCCGCTCACCGACATCACCACCACTATAATAAAGTTATTAACTGCAGATGATTAGAATGTAGATCAAGCGCCTAAGATTCTGATACCTATGGCTCTGAACAGAAGCTACCTAGTCAGCCTGTGAATAAGGGTATGTATGGGGTATGTCCAGAGCGCCTCAAATGGGCAAGGTATTAAGTATTGGTTACTGTTGTGACTTAATGGCCCTTAAAAATGATGATTAAGTTAATAAGGTAATGTAGGGTTACAATAAAACAGCATTTATTGCATACAGTAAATTATAAATGTGGATCAACAATAAACATATTCATCTACAATTATTAAAAACCTTTAAAAAATTAAATTAAAAACTCTAGATGTGAAGCGTTAACCCACAATTTGAATAAAAATGGGGGCGATAGTGTATATTGGTGCTTGTGTATGGCCTGCTCACTCACACTATTTTGTGTGAATACAGTTTGAGAAGTGATCAGGTCCTATTTAGCGGGTATGAAAACCAGCTTGGGATTAGATGAAATTGTGACATAGTCACAGTGAAAACATGAGGTATATGCTGGTATGTAGAACTCAATGTAAAAATCCAACTGTTCCAAACTTGCAAAAATTATAACATTCAAATTATAACCTTTGTTGTGTAAACTGTGTCCAAATTGTGTTAAAAATTGCATGTGCAAAACAAAAATTATAAAAATATAAAAAATGTGTTCACTATGTGAGTGTGAATCTGTGTGGAACAAATATAATAAAACAAGTGAAAAAATCTGAAAAAGTTAAAAACAAAAATGAACTATGATAATCCAATGCATTGAATAAGTCAGTGTGTCCCAATATAGGTGAAAAACTTGTAGTAAAAAAATCAATAAATCAAACTTGTTTCCTGGTGGTGATAAATCTTGATGGTGAGAAATCCAGTGGTGAGAATCTTGCTGGATCCTTAGGTCCCTAGTTATCAAGCCGTCAACCTCAAATACGCTGGAATTCCACAGCGTATTTGTGGTGAGGCTGATTCGCCTTAGTTATCAAGCCCTGCTGCCCGGCAAAAGTAGAATTTTGTGACGTAAGCTTCGATCCACCGGACTCAGTCCGACACAGATCGATTCTTACGTCACTTCAGATGTTCCGCACACAAGTTCGGCACAATCTGACTACTTTTGCTAGTTATCAAATGACTAGCAGGTACGTTCGGCACTTTTCCGGCCCAGCGTACCTGGCTTTCAATCTGCCGCCCTGGAGGCGGCGGATCCCATAGGAATTAATGGGAGTCTGACCATAGCGAAAGTTCATGTTCGCTGCTGCCCAGCATCCCATTGATTCCTATGGGAGATGTCTGCACCTAACACCCTAACATGTACCCCTAATTAACTATTTAATAGCTACCTAGATAAAATAAAGTCAAATTTACCTGTAAAATAAAAACTAACCTAAGTTTCAATTACACCTAACACTACACTATCATTAAATAAATTATTCCTATTTAAAATTAAATACTTACCTGTAAAATAAACCCTAAGATAGCTACAATGTAATTAATAATTACATTGTAGCTATTTTAGGATTTATATTTATTTTACAGGTAACTTTGTATTTATTTTAGCTAGTTAGAATAGTTATTACATAGTTATTAACTATTTAATAACTACCTAGCTAAAAGAAATACAAAATTACCTGCAAAATAAATCCTAACCTAAGTTATAATTAAACCTAACACTACACTATCATTAAATTAATTAAATAAATTACCTACAAATAACTACAATTAAATACAATTAAATAAACTAACTAAAGTACCAAAAATAAAAAAAACTAAGTTACAAAAAATAAAAAATAAATAAGTTACAAACATTTCAAAAATATTGCAACAATTTTAAACTACTTACACCTAATCTAAGCCCCCTAATAAAATAACAAAGCCCCCCAAAATAAAAAAATGCCCTACCCTATTCTACATTAAAAAGTTAACAGCTCTATTACCTTACCAGCCCTTAAAAGGGCCTTTTGTGGGGCATGCCCCAAAGAAATCAGCTCTTTTGCCTGTAAAATAAAGATACAAACCCCCAACATTAAAACCCACCACCCACACACCCCTACTCTAACCCAAACCCCCTTAAATAAACCTAACACTACCCCCCTGAAGATCATCCTACCTTTAGCCGTCTTCAGCCAGCCAACCACCGATGGAACAGAAGAGGACATCCGCAGAGGCCGAAGTCATCATCCAAGGGGGGCTGAAGAAGTCTTCCATCCGATTGAAGTCATCATCCAAGGGGCGCTGAAGAAGTCTTCCATCCGATTGAAGTCATCATCCAGGTGGCGTCTTCAATCTTCATCCATCCGGAGCGGAGCCATCTTCAGATGAGCCGACGTGGAGCCATCTTCTTCCACCGACAACTAGACGACGAATGAAGGTTCCTTTAAGTGACGTCATCCAAGATGGATTCTATCAGCCAATCGGAATTAAGGTAGGAAAAATCTGATTGGCTGATTGAATCAGCTAATCAGATCAAAGTTTAATCTGGTTGGCTGATCCAATCAGCCAATCAGATTGAGCTCGCATTCTATTGGCTGATCGGAACAGTTTTTTTAATAACTTTGGCGAGATTTTTCAGGTCCGCGGCGGTGATGGTAGGCGAGCTTAGGCGGGCGTATTGGGCCGGCGAAGGCAGGTAAGTAGACACGTTAATAACTAGGCCTCCATGTGTTCACTCTGTTGTCCAATTTAGTCCCTGATATAGTGTCCTGTAAAAATATAAAAAATAGTGTAGAACGTCCAGACTTTGAGTCAAGAATTGAAAATGAACTTACCAGCTAATAATCAATGCATTTCGGCCCCTTCAAGGCCTTTCTCAAGATTTCAATTCTTGACTCAAAGTCTGGATGTTCTACACTATTTTTTATACTTTTACAGGACACTATATCAGGGACTAAATTGGACAACAGAGCGAACACTAAGGATTTTTAATATTTTTAAAATTTTTGTTTTGCATGTGCAATTTCAACACAATTTGGACATAGTTTACACAACAAATGTTATAATTTGAATGTTATAATTTTTGCAAGTTTGGGACAGTTGGATTTTTACATTGAGTTCTACATACCAGCATATAGCTCTCATCCTATTTGCTGATTTGAATTTCAAAAATCAAATCAGCCAATAGGAATGCAAGGGACGCCATTTTGAAAAGGCTCCCTTGCATTGAAGATCCATTGTACTGCGGTGACCTATGAAGAGGACAGACCCGCGCCACTGGGATGAAGATAGAAGACGCCGCCTGGATGACGATATAAGACACCTCCTGGATGGATGAAGACCTCGCCGCCTGGATGAAGACTTCTCGCTGCCTGGATGTCCAGACTTCAGAAACTGAGTGGATCTTTGGGGGTTAGTGTTAGTTTTTTTAAAAAATTTTACAATAGGGTTTGGGCTTTATGTAAAAGAGCTGAATGCCCTTTTCAGGAAAATGTAGCGAATCATGTCCCCCCGACATCGCTGAATGCTAACATCATATGCTATCGGCATTTAACATTGCACAAGCAGTTCTGGTTAATTGCTGTCCGCAGCTTCAGAGGCGGCGGACTAGTTAAGGAGCAGCAGTCTTATGACGGCTTCTTCTTAACTGCTGTTTCCAGCAGGGGCATCAGGGGCCATTTGGCACTTGATAAATCAGCCTCTATTTGTGTTTTTTTATTTTTTTTATTTACACAACATTTTTCCAAAGCAATCCTCAATGAACTAATAGTAATTGTACCTATTCACTATCAGAATAGTCATTGAATCAGGGAAACAAATGAAATGTCAAATGCATAAATATAAAATTATTATAGTTTTAGGGGTCAATTTATCAAGCTCCGTTGATTGACACCCCCTGCTAGTGGCTGATTAGCTGCGAATCTGCAGGGGCGGTATTGCACCTGCAGTTCACAAGAACTGCTGGTGCAATGATAAATGCCAACAGCGTATGCTGTCAGCATCTATCGATGTGCAGCGTACATGATCTGCAATATCGTATCATGTCCGCTCGCCCTATAATAAATTGACCCCTTAGTGTGTTTCCTACAAGCAATTTTTAGCAAATGCGGCTTGAAAATATGCATTTTTCAGATGGCTGTTTGGAGGTTCCAGAAAATGGTTAAAAAAAAAAAAATTCTTTTAAAAAGTTTGTTGTGTCATAAAAATTAGATCTTCCCAATATAAAGGATCTGATGGGGATTCATGGCTCAAAAATGGCTTGTCAGAGGACAAGAACACTTCTGAATTTTGAGGCAAACAGAACCTACCCCAAACTTTTATGTAGGATATTAGTGACACCTCTACAAAAGAACTGCAAAACTCCTGCGGTTAAGTAGCATATTCTGTGAACACTAATGGTGTTGCTGTCTGAGTATATTACCCTGCTGTTGTTTTTATAAGCAACCAATCACATTCCACAAGATCCTATTTTGACAAAGCATGATTCTTGGCTCTGAGCCTCTGCATTAGCTATTCAGACCTTTTAGCTGTGTGATCCATTTCTGATATCCTGAGTTTTGTTCTGCTTCTCTTCCCTGTTATTACTGATATTTCTGTTCATACACTGACTCTGTACAGCTCATATTTACCTGAATTCGGTCAGTTCTACTCTTCTCAGTAATATCCGAAAATAAACAACTACATGCTGCTTGGAATGTAAACTCTGTTTTCTTGTTCTGCAGTTTGCCTAGCTGCCAAGTTACATCAAATTTTGCCAGATCAAATCATTGTATTGCTTCCTCCCATTTCTTTTCACTATATATGTCAAAAACCTACATTTAATAAAAACCCATCAATTCATTTAATATCATAATCAATGGAGCAGCTTAGGTTCTGTAATGGTTCACCACCAGGAGCATAGAATGGGTTCCAATGTGAAGGATACTGGCATCACAAAAATGCCTTCAAAATGTTAAAGAAAAGATGATTTGAAAGCAATAAAAAAGTCAGTCAATAACAGTCCATGCAAACATAGGCAGAAAAAGAAAACTTAAAACAGTTAAAGAGAAGTAAGAAAATAGAAAACGTAATTTTGTACATAGTGAGGCAAGGCTACTTCACAAGGACAATATAGTCTTTATAAATCCCACATCACTATAAGTTAGTGAACATCCTAACCACACCTCTAGTGCAACCCATAATGCCTTTGGCCACCCCCTCATTTGCATTTGTGAGACTAGCAAGACACCTTTAATTTTATCAATTTGATCTTTTCACCGCAACAAAACATATATGCAAATATGTTACACTTACATCAATTTGTATAACCCTTGTTGCACATGTGTTATGGTTATATTTCTTGTTTCGTCATCTTGTTAGCAGTTTGCATTTTATGTGTAAGATATCAAATACTGGGCACCTCATATAGATATAAATGCCAGAATGCCCATTAAAAAAATTAGGAAAATTAATTTTAACCATGATTTCATCTTTACAACAAGGTCCCACAGCAGCATCACAAGAAATGGAATATTTATATATCCAGGATTCAGATTACCAGATAAAGTGTCATTATGCACAGAATCTGTACCTGTTGCCTAACTCTTGCATGATATTGCCACAATTAGCTTTGAATTCACTGAATCAGAAGCTATAATTAACTACAACTCTGATGAGTCAACTATTTCTAACACTTATTTTACATAATGCAGAGTATTATTTCTACCTCTTTTTCTAATACTTAATATATTTTCTGATTTATGCTTCTCTATCTGAATGAATTCTGATTTAATTGATATTATTTTTTTTAAAAAAAGCAAACAAATAGGTTTTTCTTTATTTTAAACTGCACTTCCTCCATACATTATATAGAATATTTGCCTGGTTATGATTCTGCTAATGGAACTTTAATAATAAGGTAACTTCCCTTTTCATGGCAATCCAGCCATTTTTTGAGCTTTGTTTTTTTTAAACGTCTTTCAATAAAATTAACTTTAACTGGGCAAAGATCACCCAGGGAGCTAGTGGTTCATACAGAAATCCAATTCAGCCTTATGAGTTAACCACCAGGCTAAAAGCTCCCTAGACCAGAACTCCACATTCAGTCAATACATATGCTCTTTAAAGTATTTTTAAGAAGCCAATGTTGTTCTTCGTGCATGCAGTTTAAAAAGATGTAGTGTTCTAAAAAGTGAAATTAAAAGGCTGATATCCAACAGAAACATCATTTAATTTTTTTTTTCACTTAAGTATAAAAAAAACAACCCAGTTTCTTAGAAGGTCCACAACTTGTAAAAACATTCCATTTCAATGCACTGAGTATTTAATTTTCCATATATAATTGGCAACATAAGCATTCATCTACGATGCATGAAATCCTTTCTAGACATTTTTTTCTAGATATCCACTGACTGGTGATGGTTTTATTAAGTCACCTAGACTAATTTTAAAAATTAACCCCTTGCATTTAGACGCCTTTACTTCGACCACAATGAGGAAGTTATTAAAAATGGTTTTGTGATTGAATTACCAGTGCAAGTGAAATCAGAATATGTGTATTTTTATTGGTGTTTAAGTGAAAACGAGGATTGGCTTCACTATACATTCATGTTCTTTTCAACTCATGTATTAAATTCATAATGTGATACCTGATTTTGCAAGGTTTGGTTTGAGGATTAGCAAGTGAACATAGAGATTATTCAGTTAAACCTGTTAAACTTCAGAAGATATTGCCAAATGAAGTTTGAACAGTGAATTTAAATTTTATAGAAAGGCTAATGTCAGGTCACTGTTTAAGAAATTATTTTTACATGTTATATCTTTATACAAATTGTACCAGTCAACCAATTGCCTCCACAGAGATGCCTTCTAAGAGAGGTTTAAGATATGCCATACATCCAAGGGGTTATAGAGTAATTGGTTGGTTATCTTGGCCCTGAGCAATCTCCATCTGTGCAAAACACCTTTCTAAGTATAGTGTCAAAGGTCATGAACTTTAATAAAACATTCCAAAAAATGCATTCACAAATAAAACCTCAAACATATGAGGTATGTGTACAGCGTATGAATAAAATCCCCTCTAGTTTCCGGTTCCCTCTGTTTTGCTGTGGCTTTCAAACTGTCAGTGACCAAGTGTTTCTAACTTCCTTATTCGTCACTAATCAGTACAAAACAACATGCAAGCTGTATGAGAACAGTAACTGGAGTATAACCACTGTGGGGACAGCATGTGATGTTGCCAAGTGTGTGTTGCAAGTGGAGCACTAAATATCGCTTTGATGAAAACGATATTTGAGCTCCACTGTATAATACCAGTGCAAGATAATATGCGCTGGTAGAACAAGTTGTCAGCAAAGCAATGCGACCTTAGGTTCCTATGGGAGCCTCGCTCTGATGCCGTCAAAGAAGGAGGCATCAGTACTTCAGTTGCACATCAATGGCAGCAAATATAAATGTATATGCTGATATAGATAAATATTTATTTGTTAATATGTGTATATACACATATTAACACATAAATAAATATATATATATATATATATATATATATATATATATATATATATATATATGCATAAACATATATATTTACTGAGAACACGCAGTTCCCATTGTACAACATCTCCAACTCATAATTGACCTAATCTTCACCAATCTCTGTGTCAATTCTGCCATTTCCAAGTTTCCTAACTTCACCTTTCAACTCTCTGACCATCTACTAACTTTCTCCATTACTCTTACTGCATTAGCCTCACAAGCCCCCCAAAAACAGGAATTTAAATGACATGATTTTTACAGACTTTTCTGCTCAGCTGAAACCTCTATTCTTCAACATTTCTTTCCTCTCTTGCGCAGACCTTGTGGCCTTGCAGAAAAATTTTGCACTAAAATCAACACTTGACAAAGCTGCACCCTCCACTTTTCACTGTGCATCATGCACTCGATGACAACCACGGCACACTAAACACACCTGCTATCTTCAGCAATGTTTACTGCTAAACGTCAGTGGAGAAAATCACACACCCATGCTGATTTCCTCCATTATATATTCATCCTCAGAGTATACAACTCTGCCTGGCCAAACAAGTGTATTTCTCCTCCCTTGTGCATCCAACTCCAAAAGGCTGTTTTCAACCTATTTCTGCCTGCACCTCCACCCACTACCAAACTCCCTGCTCAGATTATTGCAGATCACTTCAAAAATAAAACTAACAAAATTGAACATACATTTCTCCCTCTCACGAGCATGCGTCAATCACGCCAATCTATGGACTCCTTTCTTCCCTTTGCCTCCAAATTATTAGAACAAATAGTTTATAATCTCCAAACTCAATTTCTCTCAACTAACTTCTTACTTGATACCCTACAAGCTTTTTCTTATTCTGTTGGCTGATTTGAATTTGAAGATTCAAATAAGCCAATAGGAATGCAAGGGTACACCTATATAAAAGGGGTACCTTGCATTCACTATTCAGTGTGCGGCTAGAGACTGCATGAAGAGGAGTTCCATATTGAAGATTGCAAGAGGAGGACTGACGTCGCCGCAATCACGGGGATGAAGAGGATGGACTGCTGTCTGGATGAAGATGGGCCTCCACCTAGATGAAGATGAACCTCTGCCTGGATAAAGAAGATGGAGCGCTGCTGCCATCATCATCATTGGTGAGCACCTTTATGGGGCTAGTGTTAGTTTTTTTTGTTATTTTGGGGTGTTTTTTTAGATTAGGTTTTTTATTTTATTTTGGCAGCAAAATAACTAAATGCCCAAATTGGGGGGGGGGGGGGAAGGGGTGTTTGGGTGGTTGTAATGTTAGGGGGTATGTGGTTTTTTTGCACAAAAATAGCTGATCGCTTTAGGGCAATGCCCTACAAAAGACCCTTTAAGGGCTATTGGTAGTTTATTTTTAGAATAGTTTTTTTTTGTGGGGGGTTGTTTTTTTAACGGGTATTAGAATAGGATTATTTGTTTTTATTTTTGGTAATTTAATTTTTTATTCTCTGTAATGGTAGGTTTTTTATTTTTGTAATGGTAGTTTTTAGGGGGGTTTTTGTAAGCTTTGCTCTAAAAAATAAAAAAAACAGTACAAAGATTACGTTCCAATCGTCTCAGACTAATATATTCTCCCTACATCCTTTTGAAACTAGTTTCCTAGAGTATGTCCTTCAAAAGCCAATAATTATTCTTGGTCAGTGGGCACCCTACCCCCAAAAGAGATATTTTTTATTAATCTATATCTATGAAGTATTAGATCTTGAGCTCAAGTCCTTCTCCCAAGTAGTTGTTATCAATATGTATGTATCTAAACAATGATGTTTTATATAAAAAAAACTCCTCCAATTGTATTGAGCGGTTGCATTCTTGAAGCGACAGTCAGGGCATTAGCATCTTTCCAGTGTCCAGCAATAAGAATCTTAAAACTATTGCTTGCTATGGTCACTAGTTTACTTTGTACATTGGATAGTCTTTCTGGTAGTTTATTAAATAACCAGAGACAGGGATCTAGTATTAGCATTAGCATAAATTAGAAGTTTCCATTGATACTATAGTCTATGTGGGTACAATTCTAGGGCATTGCCACCACATGTGGGCCATATGAGCCACAGAGCCACCACACCTCCAACATCTCACATGAAAAAGCTTATAGATTTTACTGCATCGGGCCGGGGTCATATACCATCTATGAAGAATCTTAAGATATAACTTCAGAAATTTACCAGAAACAGAGGATTTCTTAACAGATTGATAGATCTGTATAGCATCATTATAAGAAATATCTATATTTAATTCCTCATTCCACCTATCTATGTAGTATTGCACAATGCCAAATTCAGGTTTCTTTAATAGTGAGTAGATGAGAGTAAGGATATGTCTCCGAGATGTGGCTCTGTGGCACACAGACTCATATGGTGTCAGTGTCCTAAGCATATTCCATATTCCATTTTTGTGGATGAGAGGTCAAATAAGTATAGCACTGATGGAAGAAAAAACAGTTGTTAAACATCGAAAAGCCCTCCTCAACCAATTCAATTATTGTCAGTATGTGTGCTACATAACCCAGATGACATATCATAGCTCTCTATCTTTTACTTCTTCCATCCTCCCAGATAAATTGACACCTGGGGGGAAATCTTTATTATTTATTAGGGGTGCCAATGGGGAATATTTAGAAGATATATTAGGGTGTTCTATTAATATTCTCCCCCAGACTAAAAAGGTTTCTTGTGTTATGTGTGAAGTTACCTGGTGTCCAGCATGTAGCTCCTAGGTGGGGAGAACATGCAATATCATGTTCTAGCTTCACCTATATTTTACTATCATAATTTATAAACCAATCTACTATCCTTTATAGGTATGTAGCCTTTCTATATGCCTCTAAATCAGGGACTCCAATACCCCCAATGTTCAAGGTTTGGCAATTCGGGCATGGCATTTATCCTATAGGAACTCAAATATTTTCTTTTGTAAAGACGATAAATAAGATGGAGGTAGTGGAATTGGGAGTGTTTGTAATAAATAAAGGATTTTTGGGAGGATAATCATTTTAAAGGAGTTTATTCTTCCCAACCATGTCATTTGTTTACACTTCAATGAAGACAAGGTGGCAATAATAGAGGTTTTGAGGGCATTGTAGTTAGAGTTAAACATTGCATCTAACTTAGGCGCTAAGAATATTCCTAAATATTTTAATAGATGTGTTTGCATTTAAATGGACAAACTGTCTGAACTAATTGCTTTTCAGTGTCTGATAAGGTAATATTTAAAATCTTAGATTTTTGTTTATTTATGAGAAAATTTTAAGCTTTTCCAAATTCTTCTAGGTTCAGTAAAAATATGGGAATAGATTGTCTTGGATTGGTGAGATAAAACAAGACATCACCCACATAGAGGGAAATTTTATGATTAACTTTATTAATTTGAAGGCCTGATAGGCCTGCTAGTGTCTAAATGACATAGACAAATAAGATTTGGGACAGGGGACACCCCTGTCTAGATCTATTAGAAATAAAAAATGGTTCAGAGAGACAATCATTTACTCTCATTTCAGTGGTTGGAGATGAGCACATAGAAAACTCCCTAGGTATGAATTCATGTCCCAGGCCCATCTTAAATAAAATAGTTCTTAGAAATTGCCAACAGACGGGGTCAAAGTCTTTTTCCACGTCCGTTGATAAAATTGCCAGTGGAATTTGGAGGTTAATAGCATTGTCAATTAGGTTAATGACCCGGACAGTATTGTCTCTTGCCTCTCTTGATAACACAAAACCGACTTGATCTGCATGGATTAAATTCGGGAGCAAAACATTGTCTATTTGCAAGTTACTTTGCATATTTTTTTATGTCCGTGTTAAGCAGAGAGATTGGTCGATAGTTTTCTACTCTGGATGCATCTTTACCTCACTTGGGGATAAGAGTGATGTGTGCTGATAGTGATTGACATAAGAAGGGGCTTGAGTTAAATAGAGTCAGTAGATATGGGATTAGGATGGCAGCATATTTCTTATAATATAAATTAGTAAATCCATCCCCCTTACCCAAATGTAAATTCTCAATTACTGACTGTAACTCTTCCTTAGAAAAAGGGCTATTAATTGTAGCCCACTGTTTAAGGCTAATCTTTGGTATTTCAATATCCTTTAAAATGTCTCAATAAGATTGCTCTTAATAGCATCTGATGTTGGTTCTTGTTTAAATGAATACTTTTGCAAATTATATAGAGAATCATAGTAATTATGAAATGCTTCCATTATATCTTTTGTCGAATAAACTATGGACTTATCTTGCCTTCTAATTGACATGATATATGATCGACTAATCTTGCATTTACATTTAGTATCTCCTTCATAATTTGTCTGGTGTAATCTCAATGCCAGACGTTTGCAGTCTTTATCCAAAAGTGTGTTCAATATATTTCTCTGATCTTGCTGCTTTGCTTCAAGTAATTCATCTGTTGGATGTTTAATAAGTCAGTTTTCTATATCAACAAGAGAATCAAGAACTTCTTTGAGGGCCTTTCTTTTTTGTTTAAAATGATTTGCTTTAATGCTTTCTCCCGTCAATGTCCCTTTATGTGCCTCCCATATTAGTCTAAAATCTGGAACTGTGCCCACATTTATTAGGAAGTATTCCTGCAGAGCCCGCCCAATTTTCCCTTCATATAGAGGGTGATCTAGAAGATCACTGTCTAGCATCCAGGAATAAGTAGTATTTGGGGCTGATGGCCACTCAATGATACAATACACCATAGAGTGGTCTGCCCAACCTACTGGTGATATTCCCAATGACAAACCAAAGAAAAACAGGTAACATCTAGGAAAATATCATCAATTCTTGAAAATCGTGAGTGTGGAAAGGAAAAAAATGTATATTGACAGATAGGGCTGCCATTAGGGGGTGAATAGGGTGACTGCTGTCAGAGGCCTAGTGGGCCAGGGGGGCCCCATGAGGCAAGCACAACTATTATTTAAAAAAAAATATATATATATATATATTTATTTGTATTTTGGCAGCCACCAGAGGGCGCTACAGTAGAGTGCAATTGAGCGTGGGGAAATATCATTACAAGGAGTAAAGCATTAGCATTTGAGAGGATTTCTGAGTGTGCACTAAACCACTATGCACAGTGTGAGACAGACTTGGCACTTCAGTTTATACAGTGTGTACCTGAGTCAGATGGCAGATCACTTTCATTTGCAGAGTAAGTAGGTCTTACTTATTAAATGTTTTTTTTTAATTTATTTGTGCAATTTCAGATTCTAAATTCAGTGTGGTAGCTGTATGGTGGGGCCAGGGGTCCATAAAAACACATTTTTTTTAGCAATATGTAGCAGTGTATTTATGATTATTTGAAAATGCTGTAGAAATTCTTTATTTAAAATCATGCAGAAATGTTTGCTCCTCAATACACAAATGGTTGGTGCCCTTTTGGCCGATATGATTTTTTAAATTTATATATATATATATTAATTACATTTCAGTTAATTGCCCCTTTATACAAGGACTTTCCAGATACCAGGAGGCATTTTATCTAAGATTTTTACATCTACATAAAATGTTGTACTCTCAGGCTAAGATTGCTCAGTGTTTAAAATGAGACAGGTTAACACTGTTCAGTTTACACTACAGCTGACTTAATTTTGAAATACATACAAACAAGCCTACATCCTGCATTTTACCATATCTAATGGTATGTGACTGAGTACCACAGCTCATGGTTCCACCAAGACCATATAGAGTACAACATTTTCAAAATCCATAAGTACATCTGACAGATTTGAAATGGTGCTCTTGGTTGGGGAAAATGGTGAAAAAAAACCCAAACATATGTCAACCTTTCAAAAGTACTTTTATTCATCTACCCCTTCTGACAAATCAATAATGTACAATTTTGAATTCACATAAGTATTTTTGTTTTCTCTATTACAAATATGATTCTTTAAAAAGTAATCTCTTACGGCTAGATTTAGAGTTCTGCGGCCAAAGGGGTGCGTTAGCTACGCGTGCTTTTTTTCCCCCGCACCTTTTAAATACCGCTGGTATTTAGAGTTCACAGAATGGCTGCGTTAGGCTCCAAAAAAGGGAGCGTATAGCATATTTACCGCCACTGCAACTCTAAATACCAGCGTTGCTTACGGACGCGGCCAGCTTAAAAAACGTGCTCATGCACGATTCCCCCATAGAAAACAATGGGGCAGTTTGAGCTGAAAAAAAAAAAGCAGCGTTCAGCTCCTAACGCAGCCCCATTGTTTCCTATGGGGAAACACTTCCTAAGTCTGCACCTAACACTCTAACATGTACCCCGAGTTTAGACACCCCTAACCTTACACCTATTAACCCCTAATCTGCCGCCCCCGCTATCGCTGACCCCTGCATATTATTTTTAACCCCTAATCTGCCGCTCCGTACACCGCCGCAACCTACGTTATCCCTATGTACCCCTAATCTGCTGCCCCTAACACCGCCGACCCCTATGTTATATTTATTAACCCCTAATCTGCCGCCCCCGCTATCGCTGACACCTGCATATTATTATTAACCCCTAATCTGCCGCTCCGTACACCTCCGCAAACTACGTTATCCCTATGTACCCCTAATCTGCTGCTCCTAACACCACCGACCCCTATATTATATTTATTAACCCCTAATCTGCCGCCCCCAACGTCGCCTCCACCTACCTACAATAATTAACCCCTAATCTGCCGACCGGATCTCACCGCTACTCTAATAAATGTATTAACCCCTAAAGCTAAGTCTAACCCTAACCCTAACACCCCTCTAAATTAAATATAATTTAAATCTAACGAAATAAATTAACTCTTATTAAATAAATTAATCCTATTTAAAGCTAAATACTTACCTGTAAAATAAACCCTAATATAGCTACAATATAACTAATAATTATATTGTAGCTATTTTATGATTAATATTTATTTTACAGGCAACTTTGTAATTATTTTAACCAGGTACAATAGCTATTAAATAGTTAATAACTATTTAATAGCTACCTAGTTAAAATAATTACAAAATTACCTGGAAAAATAAATCCTAACCTAAGTTACAATTAAACCTAACACTACACTATCAATAAATAAATTAAATAAAATACCTACAATTATCTACAATTAAACCTAACACTACACTATCAATAAATTAATTAAATACAATACCTACAAATAAATACAATGAAATAAACTAACTAAAGTACAAAAAAATAAAAAAGAACTAAGTTGCAAAAAATAAAAAAATATTTACAAACATTAGAAAAATATTACAACAATGTTAAACTAATTACACCTACTCTAAGCCCCCTAATAAAATAAGAAAGACCCCCAAAATAAAAAAATGCCCTACCCTATTCTAAAATTAAAATAGAAAAGCTCTTTTACCTTACCAGCCCTGAAAAGGGCCCTTTGCGGGGCATGCCCCAAAGAATTCAGCTCTTTTGCCTGTCAAAAAAAAACATACAATACCACCCCCCCCAACATTACAAACCAACAACCAACATACCCCTAATCTAACCCTAACCCCCCTTAAATAAACCTAACACTAAGCCCCTGAAGATCTTTCTGTGGGTCTCCCTGTGAGGGTTTATGTATCTGTCTTTGTGCATTTTCTGTGGATGTCTCTGTGAGGGTGTATGTGTGTGTATGTCTTTGTGTGTTTTCTGTGTGTCTCTGTGTGTGTGTGTGTGTGTGTCTCTGTGTATTTTCTGTGGGTGTCTGTGAGTGTGTATGTCTTTGTGTGTTTTCTGTGGGTGTCTGTGAGTGTGTATGTCTCTGTGGGTGTTTCCTTGGGTGTATCATGTGCAAGTTTGTGTTTGAGTTTGTGTATGTCCATTGTCTGTTCCTTTTTAGGACATTTTGACCTTACTACTGAGTTATGTGTTTGTGTGTTACTACCTTCACAACATTTCCAAGTTTGACTACACTTAAGAATAAAGTGCATATATGTTTTAGTCACTTGGTCGAAAATTGCACATGTCAAATGGGGGGGAGGGGGCTCTGATCATTAGTTAAGTAAGGGGCCCCAAAATTTGTAGTGGCGCCCCTGTTGAAATATTCTCCAGATATTGTGAATTGCTAAATCTTTAAATGTATTTTTAACTCTTTCTATCACTCTATGTGGAGTGGAAGACATCCCAGTCGAATTATCTATTGATGGGTTTATAGAAATATTAAAGTCTCTATAAGAAGCAGACCCTTTTTTACCTCCAAAACAGAATTTATGAATTGTTTAAAAAACGTATCCTGTTTGCAATTTGGGGCGTATACACAAGCCAGTGTCACCATTTTATGATAAAGTTTACCCACCGGGATTAAGAATCGACCCTCTTGGTCTTTAACCAAATTAATTAATGTAAATGGAATACCACACTTAATCAATATATCAATGCCATTGGTTTTAATGTTATTAGAGGCATAGGCCCCAAATTATCAAGGTCTGTCGGACCTGATCCGACAGTGCGGATCAGGTCCGACAGACCTCGCTGAATACGGCGAGCAATACGCTCGCCCTATTCAGCATTGCATAGAGCAAGAGCTGCTGGTGCAACGCCGCCCCCTGCAGACTTGTGGCCAATCATCCGCCAGCAGGGGGTGTCAATCAACCCGATCATACTCAATCGTGTTGATTTCCGGCGATGTCTGTCCGCCTGCTCAGGCGGACAGGTTATGGAGCAGCGGTCTTTGTGACCGCTGCTTCATAACTGCTGTTTCTGGCGAGCCTGCAGGCTCGCCAGAAACACAGGGCATCAAGCTCTATTCGGAGCTTGATAAATATGCCCCATAATATGCATTTCCAAAGTTATATAAAAATGTTTTGAGTTCCTTATTATCCTTAACAAAATTGTTCAAATCCAGTAGTTTATGAACAAAATGCTAACAACACCATCCAAAGACTACAACAGCAAGGCTATCCTAAAAAAAGTTTTAACACAAGCAAAAAATGAGGTTGATCATATTTCTAGAGATGAGCTTCTAAAGTATAAAAAGTCAGAAACAAACAATAGTGGCAAATATCAAACCTCCCCAATTTTCATAACATTTTATAGCAAAAAATATAATAAAATGTGTATCCTGATTAAACAACATCTTCCTATATTGCACAACGATGCAACATTAAATGAGGTTGTCAAAGGAGGCTGTAAATTTATTTCAAGGAAAGCTAAAACCCTAAGAAATATATTATCCACTTCAATGCTCCCCAGGGTTCACTCTACCACTTGGTCACAAAAAAGAAAGGATGTATTAAATGTTGTGCTTCCAGATGTAAAACATGCCCATACATCATACAGGGTATCAAATTTAAATCTGAGGTTCTGAACAAAGAGTTTGATATTCGCTATTTCATTAACTGTAATACCTCTCATGTAGTATATCTGTTAACGTGCTTGGGCTGTAATATTCAATATACAGGTCACACAAAGCGATCCCTAAAAGCCTAAAAGACAGTTTTTTGGAACATAATTCCATAGAGTAGAAGGAATAGACTTTATCCCCAGATACCCTAGAAGAGGTAATAGAGAAGCCAAATTAGATGAAAGAGAAGTCTTTTGTATCTTCCACCTAAAAACTAGGGTACCTCTGTGGTTGAACTCTAGAATGGATGTCAATCTTTTTATAAAGAGTTAACAATTAGACAGTCATCAGTATGATATATGTTTCCTTTATCTGAATTTATATATACATTGCACCTATAATAAGGTTTAATTTAAATATATTTGTATAGTTCTATATTTTATTGCAATTTTGGTTTTCTAGCAGATTTATGTGCTGTCCTTTCTCTTTAAGCAGTGATATTAAGTTTGTACAGGGATTTATGGGGTTAAAATAATGAAATGAACATAAGCAGTGATTGGTAATTTGCATCTATATATTAAGGCCTACCATCCCCCTGTTCTCTATCAGTGAACAAGTGCCCTAGCGGCATGAAACGCGTCTGATGTACTAGGGGTCTTGGTTCCCCTCTTGTTCGGATTGTTTTTATAGGGCTACCGACTATTCTATGTTTTTACTATTTTTTTTTCCCTGTCTTTTCTTTCTTCGTTTTTCTCAGTTCCTTTCCCCTATTAATCTTTTCTCTTTTTTCCTCTTTATTTTCCCCCTACGTCCTCTTTCCTAAGGTTCACTTCATCCTGTTCCCCTAAGGGAGATACAATGTCTATTGTTGGAATATTTTACATATTTTTTTCCTCATATCCAGACACACACACACTAAAACCATAAATAAAATGAACAAAAAAAACGAAGAGAAAAAAAAAAAAACACACTTCTTCCCCTCCCAACCCCCACTTTCCTTCCAGCTTTTGTGGTCTGCTTCAGAGTCTGGTGACACTAGGACCAATTAGAAGGAAAGATATTCAGCAGAATTAATTGTTCAAAACATTCCATTTTATGGTATAGGGATGTTAATAAGAATTGGGTTGTAAACGGATAGGATAAGATAACCCTTAACCACTTTGAGAAAAAGGACATAACTTTTTTACTCTGTATATAAGCTGTGTTAAATTGTTCAAAAAGTATTTGATTGTACATGGCCCGTAAAAAGCTATCTATTGTAGGGGTAACCTTGTTCTTCCAATTCTTTAAAATCAAACTACGACCAACCATAATTGCCGTGTTTATTAAACTGATATTTACTCTATTTGGGTTTTCTCGCAGGAGAAAGAAAATATCCCTCAATTTATATTTGACCCTAACTGAATTGTGTTAAAGCCAAAATTCTACCTTGTCCCAGAAATGCTGAATCTTTGGACAGGACCAAAAACAATGCACTAGGTTTGTCATGGAATTATTGCATTTGGCACACTAGCCAGATTCTAAAGGATTCCATTTATTCATTTTCAACGGAGTTAAATAAGTCTTATTAAGTAACTTGATCTGGGACTCTTTCCATGATACCGATATATTGGCTTTCTGGGTCCACTTATAGCTTGACTTAATCATATCTATCGTCACTTCCCTATAGCTTATTCTCCATATCTCTACTAATTTGTCCAAAAATAATTGTCCTTGTTTTGCAAGCATAATTTTATATAGCAGAGAAATATTGTGGTTTCCAGCTTTATAGATATCAATATAAGACACTATTTTAATCCCTTCTAAATTTGTCCGCTTCTGAATCTTTAGCCCCTGTATTCTCCTATTCATCAGTAATAAAGATATTAAAGAGTTTTACAGAAAGTGTGCTATATTTTTATGGGGCAAGAGGAGGCATATGCTGTCTATAGCTAAACTAATAGGTAGTTTAGAAGATGAAGGTATGCAAAAAATTCTTATAAGGTATATTAAACTCTCTGGAAATATCCTCAAAAGACTTCAAATCTTGTTTATTATCAAAACACTGTTGCACAAAGATCAGTCCTTTATTTGCCCACCTAGTAAAAATTTCTGCAGTAACGCCTGGTAAAAATTTCGGATTTCCCCTTATCGGGAGAAAAGAAGAGAATTCAAACTCTAAATTTAAAGAGACATTTAGTTTTTGCCAGGCAACCACAACACTATGTATTGTGTGTAAGTTTTTAATGCCTTTAGGAAGTTGTGAGGCTTGGCAATGTAATATAGCCGTTAAAAGTAAAGGAGAAATAACCCCTTCTTCTACTAATAGTGAAGTGAGATAGTTAGCTTCCGTTATCCAGTCTACTGCAAACCGGGCTAGAACTACAATATTATATTTTTTAATGTCAGGAAGAGCTAGTCCTCCATCTTCTAAACTACCTATTAGTTTAGCTATAGACAGCATATGCCTCCTCTTGCCCCATAAAAATATAGCACACTTTCTGTAAAACTCTTTAATATCTTTATTACGGATGAATAGGGGAACATTCAACATAATATACATTAGTTGCGGGAATAAAATAGTTTTAATAATCATTACCTTAGCTGATAAAGAAATAGGAAACGTTTTCCAGCTCTCCAGCTTCAGAGCAGCTTTATAAAAAAAACAGAATGAAATTCAGTCTATACCATTGTTTTGGGTCTACATGCAGATGAATTCCTAAATATTTGATGGATACTGTGTCTTTGAAAGGACACTGCGTTATACTATTTCTATTTTTGTGTATCCATAAAACTTCAGATTTGCTATTATTCACTTTGTACCCTGAAAAAGAACCAAATATTTTCATAATATCTAGGACCTTAGGTATATTCTCTTTAGTATTTTCTAAAAATAGCAACAAATCATCTGCATATAGTAATAGAGCTATATTACAATCTCCTAACCGTATACCCTTAAACTTGTCCCTTAGCATAATAAGGCGAAAGTGGACACCCCTGTCTAGTTCCCCTTTTTAATGTAAAATTATCTGTCTGAAAGCCATTAATAAGGATAGACGAGCTTGGATACTCATAAATTATTTTAATAAACTGATTGAAATGTCCAGTAAATCCAAATGTAAATAAATGATCCCATATTATTGAATCGAATGCCTTTTCTTCGTACACCGTAATCAAGAGCCTGTCAGACTTACTCTGAGTTTTACCATCTTGTATATCCCTAAAATATTCTAATAAGAGTAAAACTTTACATATTTTTAATAGCAGATCTTCCGGTCATAAAACCAGATTGATCTGTATGAATAACATGGTCAAGACATAGCTTCAACCTATTAGCGATAATGGGCGTGATCCGATAAAGATCGTAGTTTGCGGCGCAAGCGAGGGAACCCCCGCCGCCCGTAGTTTCAGCTCGCAACTCGAGCTATCCTATATACGGCGCCGTCAGATGCTAAAGTGCCATAAGTCTGATAAACCAGCGATGTCCAGAAATCTGCGTAAGTACAAATTTCTGGAGTCACCAGTGACTTACGGCACTTTAGAAACTGCCGGCGCCTACAAAACCTGACTAAAGTATTAAATCTCCCTACTGTCTAACATGCCTCCCAAGCATAGCCCGACGCGTCTAACCCTCTATCCGCTATCCCCCCTCACTATCCTAACAATAAAAAATGTATTAACCCCTAAACCGCCACTCTCGGACCCTGCCACCACCTAATAAAGTTATTAACCCCTAAACTGCCACTCCCGGACCTCGCCGCCACCTAATAAAGTTATTAACCCCTAAACCGCTGCTCCCAGGACTCCGCCGCCACCTACATTATCTATATTACCCCCTAATGTGAGCTCCTACCCCGCCGCAATCTACATTAACTACTCCCTAATGTGAGCTCCTACCCCGCCGCCATCTACATTAACTACCCCCTAATGTGAGCTCCTACCCCGCCGCCATCTACATTAACTACCCCCTAATGTGAGCCCCTTACACCGCCGCCAGCTATATTAAAATTATTAACCCCTAATTTAATCCCCCTATACCGCCGCCAGCTATATTAAATACATTAACCCCTAATCTAATCCCCCTATACCACCGCCAGCTATATTAAATAGATTAACCCTTAATCTAATCCCCCTACACCGCCGCCAGCTATATAAACTATATTAACCCTAATTATATTAGGGTTAATATAGTTAATATAGTTATTATATTATATATATTAACTATATTAACCCTAATTATATTAGGGTTAATATAGTTAATATAGTTATTATATTATATATATTAAGTATAATAACCCTATCTAACTCTAACATCCCTAACTAAATTCTCATTAAAATAAATCTTCTCTCGTATTAATTATATATCCGTATAACTGGTCCCTCTAACTTGGATGTATAACTAGTGATGTTGCGAACTTAAAAATTTCAGTTCGCGAACGGCGGACTCGAACTTCCGCTACTGTTCGCCATTGACTTCAATAGGCAGGTGAACTTTAAAACCCACAAGGACTCTTTATGGCTACAATAGTGATGGAAAAGTTGTTTCAAGGGTACTAACACCTGGACTGTGGCAGGCTGGAGGGGGATCCATGGCAAAACTCCCATGGAAAATTACATAGTTGATGCAGAGTCTGCTTTTAACCCATAAAGGGCCTAAATCACTTAACATTAATAAATTGTTTGCAATAACGTGCTTTAAAACATCAGTTATGATGTTGTATCGATCAGGTAGTGTAAGGGTTACGCCCGCTTCACAGTGACAGACCAAACTCCAAGTGTAACGCACCGCAAACAACCGCAAACAGTCCATTTGCACAACCACGAGATAGATAGATTTGATAGATAGATACATAGATTACATAGCTCAATAGATGCAATATACATATGATCGATACAAATTACATAGATCAATAGATGCAATATACATTTGATAGATACGAATTACATAGATCAATAGATGCAATATCCATTTGATAGATACGAATTTTATCGATCAAAAGTTGCAATATACATTTGATAGATACGAATTACATTGATCAAAAGAAGCAATATACATTTTATAGATACGAATTACATCGATCAATAGATGCAATATACATTTGATAGATACGATTGATAGTTAGATAGATTTGATAGATAAATAGATAGATTTGAAAGATATATAATTTCCCTGACAGAGTATAAAAATAAGACATGTGGTCTGGGACCCGTGGTGTGTTAAGTAGTACTATTCTTAGCAGTTTACTACTACCTGTTACTCCCCCTATCGGGGGAGGTCTATATGGCCTGCATTTTTGGAAAAGGGAGATGGAAGAAGATGATTGGTCTGTCCTCCTACTTCAAATTTGTCAAAAACACAAGTGGCTGTCTCAAAACAGTCGGTACACGAGATAGATAGATTTGATAGATAGATAGATATACATAGATTGATAGTTAGATAGAATTGATAGAAGATAAATAGATAGATTTGATAGATATATAATTACCCTGAAAAAGTATAATAATAAAACATGCGGTCTGGGACCCATGGTAACTAGGTTGTGTTAAGTAGTACTATTCTTAGCACTTTCATCCCTGTTACTCCCCCTATCAAGGGAGGTCTATATGGCCTGCATGATTACCCTGACAAAGTATAACAACAAAACATGCGGTCTGGGACCCATGGTAACTAGGTTGTGTTAAGTAGTACTATTCTTAGCACTTTCATCCCTGCAACTCCCCCTATCGGGGGAGGTCTATATGGTGTGCATGATTACCCTGACAAAGTATAACAACAAGACACACGGTCTGGGACCCATGGTAACTAGGTTATGTTAAGTAGTACTGTTCTTAGCAGTTTAATCCCTCTTACTACCCCTATCGGGGTGAGGTCTATATGGCCTGCATGATTACCCTGACAAAGTATAACAACAAAACATGCGGTCTGGGACCCATGGTAACTAGGTTGTGTTTATATTAGTACTATTCTTAGCACTTTAATCCCTGTTACTCCCCCTATCAAGGGAGGTCTATATGGCCTGCATGATTACCCTGACAAAGTATAACAACAAAACATGCGGTCGGGGAGCCATGGTAACTAGGTTGTGTTAAGTAGTACTATTCTTAGCACTTTCATCCCTGTAACCCCCCCTATCGTGGGAGGTCTATATGGCCTGCATGATTACCCTACCAAAATATAACAATAAGACATGTGGTCTGGGACCCATGGTAACTAGGTTGTGTTAAGTAGTACTATTCTTAGCACTTTAATCTCTGTTACTCCCCCTATCAAGGGAGGTCTATATGGCCTGCATGATTACCCTGACAAAGTATAACAACAAAACATGCGGTCTGGGACCCATGGTAACTAGGTTGTGTTAAGTAGTACTATTCTTAGCACTTTCATCCCTGCAACTCCCCCTATCGGGGGAGGTCTATATGGCGTGCATGATTACCCTGACAAAGTATAACAACAAGACACGCGGTCTGGGACCCATGGTAACTAGGTTGTGTTAAGTAATACTGTTCTTAGCAGTTTAATCCCTCTTACTCCCCCTATCGGGGGAGGTCTACAGTGGGGAAAAAAAGTATTTAGTCAGCCACCAATTGTGCAAGTTCTCCCACTTAAGAAGATGAGAGAGGCCTGTAATTTACATCATAGGTATACCTCAACTATGAGAGACAAAATGTGGAAACAAATCCAGACAATCACATTGTCTGATTTGGAAAGAATTTATTTGCAAATTATGGTGGAAAATAAGTATTTGATCAATATCAAAAGTTCATCTCAATACTTTGTTATATATCCTTTGTTGGCAATGACAGAGGTCATACATTTTCTGTAAGTCTTCACAAGGTTGTCACACACTGTTGCTGGTATGTTGGCTCATTCCTGCTTGCAGATCTCCTCTAGAGCAGTGATGTTTTGGGGCTGTCGCTGGGCAACACAGACTTTCAACTCCCTCCAAAGGTTTTCTATGGGGTTGAGATCTGGAGACTGGCTAGGCCACTCCAGGACCTTGAAATGCTTCTTACGAAGCCACTCCTTCGTTGCCCGGGCGGTGTGTTTGGGATCATTGTCATGCTGAAAGACCCAGCCACGTTTCATCTTCAATGCCCTTGCTGATGGAAGGAGGTTTGCACTCAACATCTCACGATACATGGCCCCATTCATTCTTTCATGTACACGGATCAGTCATCCTGTTCCCTTTGCAGAGAAACAGCCCCAAAGCATGATGTTGCCACCCCCATGCTTCACAGTAGGTATGGTGTTCTCTCTCCTTCAAACACGACAAGTTGTGTTTCTACCAAACAGTTCTACTTTGGTTTCATCTGACCATATGACATTCTCCCAATCCACTTCTGGATCATCCAAATGCTCTCTAGCATACTTCAGACTGGCCCGGACATGTACTGCTTTAAGCAGGGGGACACATCTGGCACTGCAGGATCTGAGTCCCTGGCAGCGTAGTGTGTTACTGATGGTAGCCTCTGTTACGTTGGTCCAGCTCTCTGAAGGTCATTCACTAGGTCCCCCCATGTGGTTCTGGGATGTTTGCTCACCGTTCTTGTGATGATTTTGATCCCACGGGGTGAGATCTTGCGTGGAGCCCCAGATCGAGGGAGATTATCAGTGGTCTTGTATGTCTTCCATTTTCAAATTATTGCTCCCACAGTTTATTTCTTCACACCAAGCTGCTTGCCTATTGCAGATTCAGTCTTCCTAGTCTGGTGCAGGTCTACAATTTTGTTTCTGGTGTCCTTCGCCAGCTCTTTGGTCTTCACCATAGTGGAGTTTGGAGTGTGACTGTTTGAGGTTGTGGACAGGTGTCTTTTATACTGATAACAAGTTCAAACAGGTGCCATTAATACAGGTAATGAGTGGAGGACAGAGGAGCCTCTTAAAGAAGAAGATACAGGTATGTGAGAGCCAGAAATCTTGCTTGTTTGTAGGTGACCAAATACTTATTTTCCACCATAATTTGCAAATAAATTCTTTCCAAATCAGACAATGTGATTGTCTGGATTTGTTTCCACATTTTGTCTCTCATAGTTGAGGTATACCTATGATGAAAATTACAGGCCTCTCTCATCTTCTTAAGTGGGAGAACTTGCATAATTGGTGGCTGACTAAATACTTTTTTTCCCCACTGTATATGGCCTGCATGATTACCCTGACAAAGTATAACAACAAAACATGCAGTCTGGGACCCATGGTAACTAGGTTGTGTTTATATTAGTATTATTCTTAGCACTTTAATCCCTGTTACTCCCCCTATCAAGGGAGGTCTATATGGCCTGCATGATTACCCTGACAAAGTATAACAACAAAACATGCGGTCTGGGACCCATGGTAACTAGGTTGTGTTAAGTAGTACTATTCTTAGCACTTTCATCCCTGTAACCCCCCCTATCGTGGGAGGTCTATATGGCCTGCATGCTTACCCTATCAAAATATAACAATAAGACATGGGGTCTGGGACCCATGGTAACTAGGTTGTGTTAAGTAGTACTATTCTTAGCACTTTAATCCCTGTTACTCCCCCTATCAAGGGAGGTCTATATGGTCTGCATGATTACCCTGACAAAGTATAACAACAAAACATGCGGTCTGGGACCCATGGTAACTAGGTTGTGTTAAGTAGTACTATTCTTAGCACTTTAATCCCTGTTACTCCCCCTATCAAGGGAGGTCTATATGGCCTGCATGATTACCCTACCAAAATATAACAATAAGACATGCGGTCTGGGACCCATGGTAACTAGGTTGTGTTAAGTAGTACTATTCTTAGCACTTTCATCCCTGTAACTCCCCCTATCGGGGGAGGTCTATATGGCCTGCATGATTACCCTGACAAAGTATAACAACCAAACATGCGGTCTGGGACCCATGGTGGTACTGGTATAACTAGGTTTTCTTAAGTAGTACTATTCTTAGCAGTTTAATCCCTGTGATTGGTTTGTCCTCCTACTTCAAATTTGTCAAAAACACAAGTGGCTGTCTCAAAACAGTCCGGACACGAGATAGATAGATTTGATAGATAGATAGATATACATAGATTGATAGTTAGATAGAATCGATAGAAGATAAATAGATAGATTTGTTAGATATATAATTACCCTGACAAAGCATAATAATTAAATATGCGGTCTGGGACCCATGGTCTGCCTGATTATCCTGACAAAATATAACAACAAGACATGCGGTCTGGGACCCATGTAAAATAGGTTGTGCAAAGTTGTACTATTCTTAGCACTTTAATCCCTGTAACTCCCCCTATCGGGGGAGGTCTATACGGCCTGCCTGATTACCCTCACCAAATATAACCACAAGATATGCGGTCTCGGACCCATGGTAACTAGGTTGTGTTAAGTAGTACTGTTCTTATTAGTTTAATACCTGTTACAACCCCTAATGGTGGGAGGTCTATATGGCCTGCATGATTAGCCGGACCAAATAAAACAACAAGACATGCGGTCTAGGACTGGGACCCATGGCTAACTAGGTTGTGAAAAGTAGTACTATTCTTAGCACTTTCATCCCTGTTACTGCCACCTCTCGGGGAAGGTCTACATGGCCATCATGATTAGCCTAACAAAGTACAACAATAAAACCTGGGCTCTTGAAACCATGTTAAGTAGGTTTATTTCGGTAGTACTTTTCTTATTAGTTTAATACCTGTTACAACCCCTAATGGTGGGAGGTCTATATGGCCTGCATGATTAGCCGCACCAAATAAAACAACAAGACATGCGGTCTTGGACTGGGACCCATGGCTAACTCGGTTGTGTAAAGTAGTACTATTCTTAGCACTTTCATCCCTGTTACTGCCACCCCTCGGGAGAGGTCTACATGGCCATCATGATTAGCCTAACAAAGTACAACAATAAAACCGGCTCTTGAAACCATGTTAAGTAGTTTTATTTTGGTTGTACTGTTCTTATTGGTTTAATACCTGTTACAACCCCTAATGGTGGGAGGTCTATATGGCCTGCATGATTAGCCGCACCAAATAAAACAACAAGACATGCGGTCTTGGACTGGGACCCATGGCTAACTCGGTTGTGTAAAGTAGTACTATTCTTAGAACTTTCATCCCTGTTACTCCCACCTCTCGGGGGAGGTCTACATGGCCATCATGATTAGCCTAACAAAGTACAACAATAAAACCTGCGCTCTTGGAACCATGTTAAGTAGGTTAATTTCGGTAGTATTGTTCTTATTAGTTTAATACCTGTTACAACCCCTAATGGTGGGAGGTCTATATGGACTGCATGATTAGCCGCACCAAATAAAACAACAAGACATGCGGTCTTGGACTGGGACCCATGGCTAACTCGGTTGTGTAAAGTAGTACTATTCTTAGAACTTTCATCCCTGTTACTCCCACCTCTCGGGGGAGGTCTACATGGACATCATGATTAGCCTAACAAAGTACAACAATAAAACCTGCGCTCTTGGAACCATGTTAAGTAGGTTTATTTCGGTAGTATTGTTCTTATTAGTTTAATACCTGTTACAACCCCTAATGGTGGGAGGTCTATATGGACTGCATGATTAGCCGCACCAAATAAAACAACAAGACATGCGGTCTTGGACTGGGAGCCATGGCTAACTCGGTTGTGTAAAGTAGTACTATTCTTAGCACTTTCATCCCTGTTACTGCCACCTCTCCGGGGAGGTCTACATGGCCATCATGATTAGCCTAACAAAGTACAACAATAAAACCTGGGCTCTTGAAACCATGTTAAGTAGGTTTATTTCGGTAGTACTGTTCTTATTAGTTTAATACCTGTTACAACCCCTAATGGTGGGAGGTTATATGGCCTGCATGATTAGCCTCACCAAATAAAACAACAAGACATGTGGTCTTGGACTGGGACCCATGACTAACTCGGTTGTGTAAAGTAGTACTATTCTTAGCACTTTCATCCCTGTTACTCCCACCTCTCGGGGGAGGTCTACATGGCCATCATGATTAGCCTAACAAAGTACAACAATAAAACCTGCGCTCTTGGAACCATGTTAAGTAGGTTTATTTCGGTAGTACTGTTCTTATTAGTTTAATACCTGTTACAACCCCTAATGGTGGGAGGTCTATATGGCCTGCATGATTAGCCGCACCAAATAAAACAACAAGACATGCGGTCTTGGACTGGGACCCATGGTTAACTAGGTCATGTAAAGTAGTACTATTCTTAGCACTTTCATCCCTGTTACTCCCCCTATCAGGGGAGGTCTATATGGCCTGCATGATTACCCTCACCAAAATATAACAACAAGACGTGCGGTCAGGGAACCATGGTAAGGTTACTTCCTTTTGCACAATCAAGTATACCAATTGCAGACAGAGGTTCTGACCCTGCATTATGGCTGCACCTCTCCCTAAAAGAGGCATCCATTGCAGAGTCTGTGGGCATGTATGCAAAGAGCTGGCCTGCCTAAAAGGAGCAGCAAGGCAGTACAGGTTGTTCTCCTTCAGCCATTTAATACAATGGCCCACGACCCTCAACAGCCACAACAGCATGAAACACCACATATGCCATCCTTTTGCACAATAGAGTACAGGTATGGCATTGATTTGAGGAACCCGGAGATAATTTAGAGGAACCGGGAAAATTGAACAAAAAAACATGCTTGGACACCCAGTACAGGTCGTTCTCCTTCCATCTTTGTAGACAAGGGTCCAGGAGTTGGACCCTCCACAGACACAACAGCAGGAAACACCACCTATGCCATCCTTTTGAACAATAGAGTACAGGTATGGCATTGATTTTAGTAACCCGTAGATAATTTTCAGGAACTGGGAAATTTAAAAAAAAAACATGATTGGACACCCAGTACACTTCGTTCTCCTTTAGCCTTTTTATACGAGGGTCCCGGACCCTCAACAGAAACAACAGCAGGAAACACCACATATGCCATCCTTTTGAACAATCCAGTACAGGTATGGCATCAATTTTAGGAACCCGGAAATAATTTTTAGGAACCGAGAGATGGAAAAAGATGCTTGGACAACCAGTACACTTCGTTCTCATTCAGCCTTTTTAGACAAGGGTCCAGGACCCTCAATAGAAACAACAGAAGGAAACACCACCTATGCCATCCTTTTGAACAATAGAGTACAGGTATGGCATCGATTTTAGGAACCCAGAGATAATTTAGAGGAACCGGGAAATTTAAAAAGAAACATGATTGGACACCCAGTACACTTCGTTCTCCTTCAGCCTTTTTATACGAGGGTCCCGGACCCTCAACAGAAACAACAGCAGGAAAGAGCACATATGCCATCCTTTTGAACAATAGAGTACAGGTATGGCATTGATTTTAGAAACTCGGAGATAATTTTTAGGAACCGGGAAATTGAACAAAAAAAATTATTGGACACACCCAGTACACGTCGTTCTCCTTCAGCCTTTTTATAAGAGGGTCCAGGACACTCAACAGAAACAACAGCAGGAAAGAGTACATATGCCATCCTTTTGAACAATAGAGTACAGGTATGGCATTGATTTGAGGAACCCGGAGATAATTTTTAGGAACTGGGAGATGGAAAAAGATGCTTTGACATCCAGTACAGGTTGTTCTCCTTCCGCCTTTTTATACGAGAATCCAGGACCCTCAACAGGCACAACAGCATGAAAGACCCCATATGCCATCCGTTTGCACAATCGAGTACAGGTATGGCATTGATTTTAGAAACCCGGAGATAATTTTTAGGAACCAGGGAAATTGAACAAAAAAAATGATTGGACACCCAGTACACTTCGTTCTCCCTCAGCCTTTTTATAAGAGGGTCCCGGACCCTCAACAGAAACAACAGCAGGAAAGAGCACATATGCCATCCTTTTGCACAATCGAGTACATGTATGGCATCCATTTTAGAAACCCGGAGATAATTTTTAGGAACCGGGAAATTTAAAAAGAAACATGATTGGACACCCAGTACACTTCGTTCTCCTTCAGCCTTTTTATACGAGGGTCACGGACCCTCAACAGAAACAACAGCAGGAAAGAGCACATATGCCATCCTTTTGAACAATAGAGTACAGGAATGGCATCTTTTTAGAAACCCGGAGATAATTTTTAGGAACCGGGAGATGGAAAAAGATGCTTGGACAACCAGTACACTTTGTTCTCCTTCAGCCTTTTTAGATGAGGGTCCCGGACCCTCAACAGAAACAACAGCAGGAAACACCACATATGCCATCCTTTTGCACAATAGATTACAGATATGGCATTGATTTGAGGAACCCGAAGATAATTTAGAGGAACTGGGAATATTGATCAAAAAACGTGTTTGGACACCCAGTACAGGTCGTTATCCTTCAGCCTTTTTATAAGATGGCCCACGACCCTCAACAGGCACAACAGCATGAAACACCACATATGCCACCCTTTTGCACAATAGAGTACAGGTATGGCATTGATTTGAGGAACCCAGAGATAATTTAGAGGAACCAGGAATATTGAACAAAAAATGCGCTTGGACACCCAGTACAGGTCGTTCTCCTTCAGCCTTTTTATACGATGGCCCACAACCCTCAGCTGGCACAACAGCATGAAACACCACATATGCCATCCTTTTGCACAATTAAGTACAGGTATGGCATTGATTTGAGGAACCCGGAGATAATTTAGAGGAACCGTGAATATTGAACAAATAATCTGCTTGGACACCCAGTACAGGTTGTTCTCCTTCAGCCTTTTTATAAGATGGCCCACGACCCTCAAAAAGCACAACAGCATGAAACACCACATATGCCATTCTTTTGCACAATAGAGTACAGGTATGGCAATGATTTGAGGAACCCGGAGATAATTTAGAGGAACCGGGAATATTGAACAAAAAACGTGCTTGGACGCCCAGTACAGGTCGTTCTCCCTCAGCCTTTTTATACGATGGCCCACGACCCAAAACAGGCACAACAGCATGAAACACCACATATGCCATCCTTTTGCACAATAGAGTACAGGTATGGTATTGATGGAACCCGGAGATAATTTTTCGGAACCAAGAAATGCAAAAAGATGCTTGGTCGGTCCTCCTACATCAAATTTGGGGCACTGCGCGTGCAATGTACTGTGCCACCAGATATGAGTGGTGTGTTAAGTAGTACTATTCTTAACAGTTTAATCACTGTTATGTGCCTTTTTTTTTTTTCTTTCAGTTTTGTAGCCACAGTGCAGCAGCAGAGGCCAGAAAAATTAGGCATGTACAAATGCCTTAAAAATTCGGTATTGTTGCAGCCGCTGCTGTAGCAGCGGCCAGAAAAATTAATGTTTGTAAAACAGTTAGAAAGTGCCCTAAAACCTTGCGGCTTGAACACTAGTTGTTGGCGGATAAGTCACGCAAGTCATCCTGCATTATAAGAAAAAAAAAGTCAGCGTGTGGACCATTTGTAGCCCAAGGCAACTCATCTCATCATCAGGCCTTTTTTACTCAAATGTATCGCCCAATGTCAGTCCCTTCGGGATCCATCCCTCATTCATTTTAATAAAGGTGAGATAATCAAGACTTTTTTGACCTAGGCGACTTCTCTTCTCAGTGACAAAACCTCCTGCTGCACTGAAGGTCCTTTCGGACAGGACACTTGAAGCGGGGCAGGCCAGAAGTTCAATTGCAAATTGGGATAGCTCAGTCCACAGGTCAAGCCTGCACACCCAGTAGTCAAGGGGTCCATCACTCCTCAGAGTGTTGAGATCCGCAGTTAATGCTAGGTAGTCTGCTACCTGTCGGTTGAGTCTTTCTCTGAGGCTGGATCCCGAAAGGCTCTGGTGATGCATAGGAGTTAAAAAGGTCAGCATGTCCTCCATCAACAACACGTCAGGAAAGTGTCCTGTCCTTGCCGCCGTGGTCATGGGAGGAGGAGGAGGATTACTTTCATCTCTTCCCCTGTTAGATTCCCGTTGTGCTGTGACATCACCCTTATACGCTGTGTAAAGCATAGTTTTTAATTTATTTTTAAATGGTCCATCCTTTCCGACTTGCGGGAATTTGGTAACATTTCGGGCACTTTATGCTTATACCGGGGGTCTAGTAGCGTGGACACCCAGTACAGGTCATTCTCCTTCAGCTTTTTTTATACGAGGGTCCCTCAACAGGCACGACAGCATGAAAGACCCCATTTGCACAAGTTTGGATGCCGAGCTAATCATGTCCCGTTCCTCGTCCTCACTGATGTCACTGAAGGTATCTTCTTCCCCCCAGCCACGTACAACACCACGGGTACCAGAGAGGTGACAACAACGAGCACCCTGGGATGCCTGTTGTGCTTGGCCTTCCTCCTCCTCTTCCTCAAAGCCACATTCCTCCTCTGACTCCTCTTCCTCACAATCCTCTTCCTGCATTGCCACAGGTCCAGCAAACGATGCTGATAAGCTGTTTCTGGTGGTGATGGACACCCCAACTCTCCCTCTTCACGGTCATCTACGGCCTGATCCAGCACTCTTCGCAGGGCACGCTCCAGGAAAAAAACAAATGGTATGATGTCGCTGATGGTGCTTTTGGTGCGACTGACAAGGTTTGTCACCTCCTCAAAAGGACGCATGAGCCTACAGGCATTGCGCATGAGCGTCCAGTAATTTGGCAAAAAAATCCCCAGCTCCCCAGAGGCTGTCCTAGCACCCCGGTCATACAAATACTCATTAACAGCTTTTTCTTGTTGGAGCAGGCGGTAGAACATTAGGAGTGTTGAATTCCACCGTGTCGGGCTGTCGCAAATCAAGCGCCTCACTGGCATGTTGTTTCAACGCTGGATATCGGACAAGTGCGCCATGGCCGTGTTGGAACGCCTGAAATGGCCACACACCTTCCTGGCCTGCTTCAGGACGTCCTGTAAGCCTGGGTACTTATGCACAAAGCATTGTACAATCAGATTACACACATGTGCCATGCACGGCACATGTGTCAACTTGCCCAATTTCAATGCTGCCACCAAATTACTTCCATTGTCAGAAAGAACCTTGCCAATCTCCAGTTGGTGCGGAGTCAGCCACTGATCCACCTGTGCGTTCAGGGGGGACAGGAGTGCTGGTGCGGTGTGACTCTCCGCTTTTAGGCACGTCAACCCCAAGACGGCGTGACACTGCCATATCCGGGATGTTGAATAGTACCTGGGGAGCTGGGGGGGTGCCGTTGATGTGGAGCAAGACGCAGAAGCAGAAGAGGACTCAGCCGAGGAAGAGGTTATGGAAGAGGATGGAGTAGGAGGAGTAGAGGAGGTAGCAGCAGGCCTGCCTGCAAGTCGTGGCGGTGTCACCAACTCCTCTGCAGAGCCACGCATTCCATGCTTGTCAGACGTCAGCAGCTTTACCCAATGCGCAGTGTAGGTGATATACCTGCCCTGACCATGCTTTGCAGAACAGCTATCCGTGGTCATATGGACCCTTGCCCTAATGCTGTGTGCCAGACATGCCATTACTTCCTTTCACACAATAGAGTACAGGTTTGGGATTGCCTTTTGTGAAAAGAAATTTCTGCCAGGTACCTTCCACTGCGGTGTACCAATAGATACAAATTTCTTTAAAGCATCAGACTCCACAAGCTTGTATTGTAAAAGCTGGCGGGCTAAGAGTTCAGACAAGCCAGCTGTCAGACGCCGGGCAAGGGGGTGACTTTGAGAAATTGGCTTCTTACGCTGAAACATGTCCTTGACAGACACCTGACTGTGGGCAGATGACCAGGAATTGCTACGTAAGAGAGACTCAGTGGAGGATGGTTGAGAGGGGGCAAGGAGGACAGCAGTGGTTGACGTGGCTGAAGATGCTTGAGCAGGAGGAGTAGGGCGGCTTTGAGTTTGTGTGCTGCTTCTACTCATGTGTTCTTCTCATCAGCATTTGTGATGTGAGACCATGTGCCTTCGCAAAGCAGTTGTACCTAGGTGGGTGTTGGACTTCCCACAACTCAGTTTCTTTTGGCACACGTTGCAAATGGCATCACTGTTGTCAGAGGCAGACACACAAAAAAATGCCACACTGCTGAGCTCTGTGATGACGGCATTCTGGTGGTGGCAACAGCATGTATTGATTGCCGTCGGCGTGCTGTCTGGCTGACCCCGGGTGCCAATGCATGCTGTCTAACTCTGCCACTAGCTCATTGAGATGACCTCCCCCTGCTTCCAACTCGTCTCCTCCTCCTCCTCTCTGTCTCCCCATCTGAACTTTCCCCCTCTTCTTCTTCTCTTCTAGCAGGCACCCACGTGACATCCACCAACACAGGGCAGCAATTAACCACAGTATGCTGTTTAAGCCAGAAACACACAGGCCTGATAGAAAATGAAATTAGATTACACTAGCAAAATGATTTTAAAGTTTTTTTAAAAAAATGTAAAATAGTGTTAAGCAGATATGAGTGGTGGATGGCTGCTGCTAGGACAGCAATTAACCACAGTATGCTGTGTAAGCCAGAAACACACAGGCCTGATAGAAAATGAAATTAGATTACACTAGCAAAATGATTTACAAGTTTTTTCTAAATTTAAAATAATGTTAAGCAGATATGAGTGGTGGCTGGCTGCTGCTAGGACAGCAAATAACCACAGTATGCTGTGTAAGCCAGAAACACACAGGCCTGATAGAAAATGAAATTAGATTACAATAGCAAAATGATTTACAAGTTTTTTTTTTAAATTTAAAATAATGTTAAGCAGATATGAGTCGTGGCTGCTAGGGCAGCAATTAACCACAGTATGCTGTGTAAGCCAGGAACACACAGGCCTGATAGAAAATGAAATTAGATTACACTAGCAAAATGATTTACAAGTTTTTTTAAATTTAAAATAATGTTAAGCAGATATGAGTGGTGGCTGGCTGCTGCTAGGACAGCAATTAACCACAGTATGCTGTGTAAGCCAGAAAAACACAGGCTTGATAGAAAATGAAATTAGATTACAATAGCAAAATGATTTAAAAGTTTTTTTTAAAATTTAAAATAATGTTAAGCAGATATGAGTCGTGGCTGCTAGGGCAGCAATTAACCACAGTATGCTGTGTAAGCCAGAAACACACAGGCCTGATAGAAAATGAAATTAGATTACACTAGCAAAATGATTTAAAAGTTTTTTTTTTATTTAAAATAATGTTAAGCAGATATGAGTCGTGGCTGCTAGGGCAGCAATTAACCACAGTATGCTGTGTAAGCCAGGAACACACAGGCCTGATAGAAAATGAAATTAGATTACACTAGCAAAATGATTTACAAGTTTTTTTTAAATTTAAAATAATGTTAAGCAGATATGAGTGGTGGCTGGCTGCTGCTAGGACAGCAATTAACCACAGTATGCTGTGTAAGCCAGAAACACACAGGCCTGATAGAAAATGAAATTAGATTACCATAGCAAAATGATTTAAACGTTTTTTTTTTTAAATGTAAAATAATGTTAAGCAGATATGAGTCGTGGCTGCTAGGTAGGGCAGCAATTAACCACAGTATGCTGTGTAAGTCAGAAACACACAGGCCTGATAGAAAATGAAATTAGATTACACTAGCAAAATTATTTAAAAGTTTTTTTTTAAATTTAAAATAATGTTAAGCAGATATGAGTGGTGGCTGCTAGGTAGGGCAGCAATTAACCACAGTATGCTGTGTAAGTGAGAAACACACAGGCCTGATAGAAAATGAAATTAGATTACACTAGCAAAATGATTTAAACTTTTTGTTGGTTACATTTACACTAATGTTAAGCAGATATCAGTGGTAGCACTAATCACAGTATATGCTGTGAGCCTCACACACAGGCTGAAAGCCAGGCAAATGCAAATAAAATTACAAATAAAAAAAACAAAAAACGACTGAAGTTATAGCCCTAAAAAGGGCTTTTTGGGGTGCTGTCCTTACAGCAGAGACTAGATGAGTCCTTCAAGACTGTAGTGGACACTAAGTACACTAGCCTAGCTATCTATTTCCCTATAATGTCACAGCAGCAACACTAAAGCTCCTCTCACTAAGAAAGCAAGATCGTAATGAGTCTAAAATGGCTGCTGCCAAGGAGCTGGGAGGGTCTGTGAGGGAGTGTCTGCTGCTGATTGGCTCAAATGTGATTGGAACAGCCAATAGAATGCGAGCTCAATCTGATTGGCTGATCCAATCAGCCAATTGGATTGAACTTGAATCTGATTGGCTGATTCCATCAGCCAATCAGAATTTTCCTACCTTAATCCCGATTGGCTGATAGAATTCTATCAGCCAATCATAATTCGAGGGACGCCATCTTGGATGACGTCCCTTAAAGGAACCTTCATTCTTCAGTTGGAAGTCGGAAGAAGAAGATGGATCCGTGCTGAAGGTCTTCAAGATGGAGCCGTTCGTCATTGGATGAAGATAGAAGATGCCGCTTGGATCAAGATGGTTGCCGGTCCGGATCTCCTCTTCTTCCCGGATAGGATGAAGACTTTAGAGCCTCTTCTGGACCTCTTCAGCCACGGCTTGATAGAAGACTTCAGCTGGATTATGGATCGCCAGCCCCCGCTTGGGCTTGGATCAAGACTTCGGAGGACGGATCGGTGAACCTGGCATGGTGAAGATAAGGTAGGAAGTGTCATGTATATCCCTTTAAATCCTGTATCTGAACCCTATAAAAGTCTCCTCCCCCAACCTCTCTTTGCTTAGTATTGTCTTCTGTTACCTGGATCACATTAACTACTGTCTAAGTAGTTCAGCTAAGCCTCCACTTAATTTACCATCTCTCCTTTGTCAGCTGTAACCTGGAAAACAACCACTGCTGCAGCATTAAGCTCTCTCTGCCCTGGCAGTCTGAAGTAAGAGCTTCTGTTAAGGTAATCTTTACCTCTCCTTTCACAGGCAAATTCCTGGATACCCTGTTGGAATTGTAAGCTTTACCTTCCTTACTGGCACCTCCTCCTGCTCTCCAGCACTTCCTGACTCAGTCTGCAAGCTGTTACACAGAAACGGATTTCACAGCACCTCTCTCTGTCTCTCATCACACTGTAGCTGCCAAACGAACTGCAACTCCTGGGGTGAGATTACTTTAAACTTGTTTTCTAAAACTCTGCACATTTGCCTTGCAAGACTTGATTTATATATTGCCTGCATTCTCTAGACATTCCTGTAATTAATCCTGAACTTGCTGCATCTGTTTATAAAGAGACTGCACCATTGTTTCTGATATCCCTATTAACTGGAATACAAATAATCTGCAATATTGAGTGTGATTGATTCATTTTTTCCTGTCTGTTGATAACTTTGCTACACTGGGAGTGTTTGTTATACCTTGCTATTTGGAGTGGTTACAGCTCAAAGCACCAATATTTAAAGAGACAGTTTGCAATCTCTGCAACACATTGCTGCTATTCCCTTTTGGGCCCTCAGTCTATGAGCAGAACAGGGATTATTTTATTAATTCCGCTATTTTGTGAGACTGAGTGGAACTTGAACCTAATTCCCAATTCTTAATAGAGTCCAGGTATTACAAAATACTAAGCCTTAAAAGGAATTATAATGGAAATAGCAGACTTTACAAATAAGGTGAATGCTCTCACTCAGAATATGGATCTCTTAATACAGGGGATAAGAGAGATCCAATCTGAGAATCAATATTTACGTACTGTAATCAGAGATCATATTGATAAAAGACCTTCAGTATCTGAGACTCAGCCTGAACCTCAGGTTTGTCCCCCTGAAAGGTTCACAGGTGATAGGAACTCTTTCAGGGAGTTTAAAAACTCCTGTTTGTTATATTTTTCACTCAAACCTAAAACATATCCCACTGATCGTATCAAGGTTCTTACCGTGATATCATATCTTAAAGGGGAACCTAAAACTTGGGCTACTAATTTTTTCGAAACCAACGATCCAGTGTTGGATTCACTTCAGTTGTTCTTTGATAAAATGTCTTTTCTCTATGAAGACAAGAACAAACAGAGCACCGCTGAGATAGCCCTTAAAGCTCTAAAACAGAACAAACGCCCTGCTGAAGATTACATTTCAGATTTTAAAAGATGGGCACCTGACACCCTCTGGAATGAGGCAGCTCTATTTTTCCAGTTTCGCCAAGGGTTATCAGATCTAATAAAGGATGAACTAGCCCGGGGTTCTATGCCAACCACTCTGGATGCCCTTATGACCCAAGTGGTTACTATTGATCGCCGTCTAAGAGAGCGCAGACATGAAAAAGCTCCCACAGAACATACTTGGAAAAGGCCTTCCACATCTGCTTATCCAAACCCCACTCTACGTTTGGATGAACCAATGGAAGTGGCCTTTACTAAAGAACCACTTTCCGCTGAAGAGAAAAATAGAAGAAGGATAAACAATTTATGTTTATATTGTGCAGCAAAGACACATTCTGTCAAAGAATGCCCAAGTCTTCTTAAACAGAAGGGTAAGAGAAATTCTAGTAACATTATCTGTACAAATAGCACATTTTCTAATACTCATTGTAATCTCTCTGTTACTCTACAGTGGGAAACCCAAAGAATACAGACCCAAGCAATTATTGACTCTGGAACTTTTGGTAATTTAATAGATAAGTCTTTCACAGAGTTGTATGATATTCCATTAATAAAAAGAGGTGATTCACTTGCCATCCGTGTTATAGATGGTTCTTTTATTTCATCTGGGCCAATCACTCACCATACCACACCTCTTCTAATGACCACTACTTCAGGTCATAGGGAACATGTTACCTTTGATGTTATAGCCTCTCCTCTTTTTCCTATTGTACTAGGCTTACGGTGGTTACAAACACACGAACCACATATTGTGTGGAATACTTCAGAGGTAAACTTTGTTTCTGAGTATTGCACTAACACTTGTTTTACATCCACACATATTCTTCAGACCACGTCAGAACAACATCTTATTCCTGACTGTTATTCTGACTACTCAGATGTATTTGATAAAGTAGAAGCAGAGAGGTTACCACCTCATAGATCATATGACTGCCCAATAGAGCTCCTACCAGGTTCTGATATTCCTTATGGGCATATATATCCACTGTCAGAACCAGAGCTAGTACATTTAAAACAATACCTTGATGATAACCTAAGAAAGGGCTTTATTAGGCCCTCTACGTCACCCGCTGGGGCAGGTATGTTTTTTGTTCGTAATAAAGACGACACCTTAAGACCTATAATTGACTATAGGGAACTGAACAAACGAACCAAGAAAAACAGATACCCGCTACCCCTCATACCTGAAATAATAGAACGACTTCAGGCAGCTACGATATTTACAAAACTTGACCTAAGAGGGGCATACAATTTAATAAGAGTAAAAGCTGGACATGAATGGCTGACCGCGTTTAGAACAAGATATGGATTGTTTGAGTATACGGTCATGCCGTTTGGGCTATGTAATGCCCCAGCGACATTTCAGAGTTTCATCAATGACTTGTTTCGTGACCTTTTGGATGTGTATATGATTGTGTACCTTGATGACATACTCATTTACTCTAAAACATTAGACCAACACATATCACATGTTAGAACTGTGTTACAGCGACTGAGACAAAACTCATTGTTTGCCAAACCAGAAAAATGTATCTTTAATACTGATACTATCTCTTTCTTGGGATACCATATATCTCCTCAGGGCATACAGAAAGAGAATAAAAAGGTAGAGGCTATAGCATCATGGCCCATTCCCAAAACTAAGAAAGATGTACAGTGTTTTATTGGATTTTCGAACTTTTATAGAAAATTCATAAAAAATTTCTCTCTAATAGCTAAACCCTTAACTGCTCTCACAGGTTCCCATACTCCATTTTTATGGACATCACAGGCTAATACAGCATTTAATAAATTAAAGAAAGCTTTTACTACAGCACCTATCCTTAAATTTCCTGATCCCCAATTACAATATGTCTTGGAAGTGGACGCGTCAGATTATGCCTTGGGAGCTATTTTGTCCCAACGTATGTCTCCTAAAGATCCTCTTCACCCAGTTGGATTTTTCTCAAGAATTATGACCAGTTCTGAAGTCAACTATCCGATTGGTGAGAAAGAGCTCTTGGCAATTAAGAGCTCACTAGAATTTTGGAGACACCTACTTGAGGGCACCAAATATCCTATACTAATTTACACGGACCACAAAAACCTAGAGTATCTAAAAACTAATAAGACCTTGTCTGCACGCCAGATTAGATGGAATTTGTTCTTCTCCAGGTTTGATTATAATATCACATTCCGTCCTGGAAGTAAAAACGGAAAGGCCGATTTTCTGTCGAGGAAAGATCCAAGACCCACCTTTGCTGTTCCTGAGTCAACCGTAATACCTCAAGAGAGGTTCATTGCTTTAAGTATCGATTCTTCAACTCAGTTAAGACTAGCCCAACAACAAGATCAAGATCTGCCTACTAGCATCCTTGAGAAAGGTAAAGATGACCTATATTATCACCAAGGAAAGGTATATGTACCTTTACAACTTCGTACTGAAATACTCAATTCAACACATAACTCAATTGTATCTGGACATCCCGGTATACATAAAACAATTGAATTACTTAGACGAGACTTCTGGTGGCCTGCTATGAATTCTGATGTTACTAACTTCATTAAGTCCTGTGATACCTGTGCCAAAGTCAAAAATGACAGAGCACATCCTTATGGTTTCCTCATGCCTCTACCCATACCAAATAAACCATGGAAGGACATTGCAATGGATTTCATTGTAGAATTACCTCCGTCAAACAACCATAGTTGTATAATGGTTGTAGTGGACTTATTTACAAAGATGGCACATTTTCTGCCATCACATTCGCTACCCACTGCTTCAGAAACTGCTCAACTTTTTCTCACACATATTGTCAGATTACATGGTCTTCCGGATACCATCACTTCAGATAGGGGTTCGCAATTTACCTCCAAGTTCTGGACCCAGCTTTGCCACATTCTAAAAATTCAACCTCGGCTCAGCACTTCCTATCATCCCCAGACAAACGGCCAGACCGAGAGAACAAATCAGACTCTCGAACAGTATTTAAGGTGCTATTGCACTCAACTACAAGATAATTGGTTTTCTCTTTTACCCACGGCTGAATTCGCTTTCAACAATACATTAAATTCATCAACTAAGATGTCCCCATTCTACGCTAATTATGGTTTTCATCCCCGATTTCATCTATATCCCAGAGAAGAGAGTACTTCCCCATTGGTTAATGACATGTTGAATGAACTAGCTCAACATTTTACTGTGATTCAAGACAATCTCAAGACCGCTCAAGCCCACCAAAAGGTTTATTATGATCTACGAAGGCGTGTCTCTCCATCTTATCAGGTGGGTGATTTTGTTTGGCTTTCCACTAAACATTTAAGACTCAAGTATCCTTCAAGAAAACTCGGAGCCCTCTATATTGGTCCTTTTTCCATTGTTAAAATTATTAATCCTAATGCTGTAACTTTGGATTTGCCTGAAACTCTACCGATACATCCTTCATTCCATGTATCCTTTCTCAAACCTTATACTTCTGACAAGCCTCCAGTTACTGGTTCAGCTTTCACACCTACTTATACCATTGAACCTGAGTATGAAATGCATTCCATTTTGGATTCCAGATATCATGGTGACACTCTGCAGTATCTTATTCATTGGAAGGGTTATTCTCATGAGGAGGATTCCTGGGAGCCTTCTTCCAACCTCTCTGCTCCTCGAATGGTTTCTTTATTTCACCGCAGGAACCCCGATCGTCCCAGACCCTGAGCCCCAGAGTGGCTCCTTGCAGGGGGGGTTCTGTCATGTATATCCCTTTAAATCCTGTATCTGAACCCTATAAAAGTCTCCTCCCCCAACCTCTCTTTGCTTAGTATTGTCTTCTGTTACCTGGATCACATTAACTACTGTCTAAGTAGTTCAGCTAAGCCTCCACTTAATTTACCATCTCTCCTTTGTCAGCTGTAACCTGGAAAACAACCACTGCTGCAGCATTAAGCTCTCTCTGCCCTGGCAGTCTGAAGTAAGAGCTTCTGTTAAGGTAATCTTTACCTCTCCTTTCACAGGCAAATTCCTGGATACCCTGTTGGAATTGTAAGCTTTACCTTCCTTACTGGCACCTCCTCCTGCTCTCCAGCACTTCCTGACTCAGTCTGCAAGCTGTTACACAGAAACGGATTTCACAGCACCTCTCTCTGTCTCTCATCACACTGTAGCTGCCAAACGAACTGCAACTCCTGGGGTGAGATTACTTTAAACTTGTTTTCTAAAACTCTGCACATTTGCCTTGCAAGACTTGATTTATATATTGCCTGCATTCTCTAGACATTCCTGTAATTAATCCTGAACTTGCTGCATCTGTTTATAAAGAGACTGCACCATTGTTTCTGATATCCCTATTAACTGGAATACAAATAATCTGCAATATTGAGTGTGATTGATTCATTTTTTCCTGTCTGTTGATAACTTTGCTACACTGGGAGTGTTTGTTATACCTTGCTATTTGGAGTGGTTACAGCTCAAAGCACCAATATTTAAAGAGACAGTTTGCAATCTCTGCAACACATTGCTGCTATTCCCTTTTGGGCCCTCAGTCTATGAGCAGAACAGGGATTATTTTATTAATTCCGCTATTTTGTGAGACTGAGTGGAACTTGAACCTAATTCCCAATTCTTAATAGAGTCCAGGTATTACAGGAAGATCTTCAGGGGCTTAGTGTTAGGTTTATTTAAGGGGGGTTTGGGTTAGATTAGGGGTATGTGGGTGGTGGGTTGTAATGTTGGGGGGGGGGGGGTATTGTATGTTTTTTTTTTACAGGCAAAAGAGCTGAATTATTTGGGGCATGCCCCGCAAATGGCCCTTTTCAGGGCTGGTAAGGTAAAAGAGGTTTGAACTTTTTTAATTTAGAATAGGGTAGGGCATTTTTTTATTTTGGGGGTCTTTGTTATTTTATTAGGGGGCTTAGAGTAGGTGTAATTAGTTTAAAATTGTTGTAATATTTTTCTAATGTTTGTAAATATTTTTTTATTTTTTGTAACTTAGTTCTTTTTTATTTTTTGTACTTTAGTTAGTTTATTTAATTGTAGTTATTTGTAGGTATTGCATTTAATTAATTTATTGATAGTGTAGTGTTAGGTTTAATTGTAGGTAATTGTAGGTAGTTTATTTAATTAATTTATTGATAGCGTAGTGTTAGGTTTAATTGTAACTTAGGTTAGGATTTAGGTTACAGGTAATTTTGTAATTATTTTAACTATTTTAGCTATTAAATAGTTATTAACTATTTAATAGCTATTGTACCTGGTTAAAATAATTACAAAGTTGCCTGTAAAATAAATATTAATCCTAAAATAGCTACAATATAATTATTATTTATATTGTAGCTATATTAGGGTTTATTTTACAGGTAAGTATTTAGCTTTAAATAGGAATAATTTATATAATAAGAGTTAATTTATTTCGTTAGATTTAAATTATATTTAACTTAGGGGGGTGTTAGTGTAAGGGTTAGACTTAGCTTTAGGGGTTAATCCATTTATTAGAGTAGCGGCGAGATCCGGTCGGCAGATTAGGGGTTAATTATTGTAGGTAGCTGGCGGCGACGTTGTGGGGGGCAGATTAGGGGTTAATAAATATAATATAGGGGTCGGCAGTTTTAGGGGCAGCAGATTAGGGGTACATAGGTATAATGTAGGTTGCGGCGGTGTATGGAGCGGCAGATTAGGGGTTAAAAAAAATATGCAGGGGTCAGTGATAGCGGGGGTGGCAGATTAGGGGTTAATAAATATTATGTAGGGGTCGGCGGTATTAGGGGCAGCAGATTAGGGGTACATAGGGATAACATAAGTGGCGGCGGTGTACAGAGCGGCAGATTAGGGGTTAAAAAATTTTAATAGAGTGGCGGCGATGTGGGGGGACCTCGGTTTAGGGGTACATAGGTAGTTTATGGGTGTTAGTGTACTTTAGAGCACAGTAGTTAAGAGCTTTATAAACCGGCGTTAGCCCAGAAAGCTCTTAACTACTGACTTTTTTCTGCGGCTGGAGTTTTGTCGTTAGATTTCTAACGCTCACTTCAGACAAGACTCTAAATACCAGTGTTAGAAAGATCCCATTGAAAAGATAGGATACGCAAATGGCGTAGGGGGATCTGCAGTATGGAAAAGTTGCGGCTGCAAAGTGAGCGTTAGACCCTTTCCTGACTGACTCCAAATACCAGCGGGCGGTAAAAACCAGCGTTAGGAGCCTCTAACGCTGGTTTTGACGGCTACCGCCAAACTCTAAATCTAGGCCTAAGCTTTTTCATCACTATCACATTTAACCACTTGTGTTCAGGCACCTGTATAGGTTTAGACTCAAGTATATAAGTAACAGTGTTAATATTCATCTTTAGCCATAGTGCTCCAGCCTAATTTTATTGCATATACAGGGAGTGCAGAATTATTAGGCAAGTTGTATTTTTGAGGATTAATTTTATTATTGAACAACAACCATGTTCTCAATGAACCCAAAAAACTCATTAATATCAAAGCTGAATATTTTTGGAAGTAGTTTTTAGTTTGTTTTTAGTTTTAGCTATTTTAGGGGGATATCTGTGTGTGCAGGTGACTATTACTGTGCATAATTATTAGGCAACTTAACAAAAAACAAATATATACCCATTTCAATTATTTATTTTTACCAGTGAAACCAATATAACATCTCAACATTCACAAATATACATTTCTGACATTCAAAAACAAAACAAAAACAAATCAGTGACCAATATAGCCACCTTTCTTTGCAAGGACACTCAAAAGCCTGCCATCCATGGATTCTGTCAGTGTTTTGATCTGTTCACCATCAACATTGCGTGCAGCAGCAACCACAGCCTCCCAGACACTGTTCAGAGAGGTGTACTGTTTTCCCTCCTTGTAAATCTCACATTTGATGATGGACCACAGGTTCTCAATGGGGTTCAGATCAGGTGAACAAGGAGGCCATGTCATTAGATTTTCTTCTTTTATACCCTTTCTTGCCAGCCACGCTGTGGAGTACTTGGACGCGTGTGATGGAGCATTGTCCTGCATGAAAATCATGTTTTTCTTGAAGGATGCAGACTTCTTCCTGTACCACTGCTTGAAGAAGGTGTCTTCCAGAAACTGGCAGTAGGACTGGGAGTTGAGCTTGACTCCATCCTCAACCCGAAAAGGCCCCACAAGCTCATCTTTGATGATACTAGCCCAAACCAGTACTCCACCTCCACCTTGCTGGCGTCTGAGTCGGACTGGAGCTCTCTGCCCTTTACCAATCCAGCCACGGGCCCATCCATCTGGCCCATCAAGACTCACTCTCGTTTCATCAGTCCATAAAACCTTAGAAAAATCAGTCTTGAGATATTTCTTGGCCCATAAGAAGAAAAAATGGGGTTTATTTAGCAGCGCTAAAAAAAGCTAGGAAATGATGATACCAATCTAATTTATGTTTTATACAATCTATTTTATTTAAAAATTCTTATAACACATAAAAACAACAGCAAATGCTTTTCCTAATTAATAAAGGGACGTCTCCCTTATACAACACTTATAAAAACAGACTAGAACCATATAATCCTAGAATTTCAGGTATAAAGGAATTAATTCTATAGATAACATATGGCAAGCAACAAATTTCTAAGATAAATGGTGAATTAAATATTTAAAAGGCACAAATGTATCAATCCTAATAGCTTTACAGTTCTTCAGTAACAAATTCAGTTATAAAGTTACACAGTTACTTTCCTTGGACATATAATTGGCTCAGGTGTGCTGGATAGTTAAAAAGGCAAAAAACAGCCAATATTCTGATTTAGGTGCCAAAGCAATCGTGGTTAATGGAAATGGTTAATTTAACAGATGAATACCTTGATGTCTTTAAAGTTCAGTTTGCGTGTTTTAAAAAACGTAGTGCAAATTAGTGTAGAGGTACCTTAATCTGTCCTGGTTGCAACCGCTGATTATCTTCACTGTGAGGGATTCACAGACTGTTTGTTCCTGGTGCTTCTGATAAGTCACCTGACCTTCTCTTTGATTCAGAGGTCAGGGGTGATGATCCGTTCTGGTGATGTAGTTATCCTTTTTTTTGTTTTCCTTTCTTCTTATAGCCCAAATATTGTTTTCATCTGGGTTCCCTCAGACTTCTTAAGGTTTGAAGAAATCTTTGGTCAGTCTTGACGTTTCAGCTTGTGTGTCTTGTTCAGTGGTGGTCGTCTTTCAGCCTTTCTTACCTTGGCCATGTCTCTGAGTATTGCACACCTTGTGCACTCCAGTGATGTTGCAGCTCTGAAATATGGCCAAACTGGTGGCAAGTGGCATCTTGGCAGCTGCACGCTTGACTTTTCTCAGTTCATGGGCAGTTATTTTGCGCCTTGGTTTTTCCACACGCTTCTTGCGACCCTGTTGACTATTTTGAATGAAACGCTTGATTGTTCGATGATCACGCTTCAGAAGCTTTGCAATTTTAAGAGTGCTGCATCCCTCTGCAAGATATCTCACTATTTTTGACTTTTATGAGCCTGTCAAGTCCTTCTTTTGACCCATTTTGCCAAAGGAAAGGAAGTTGCCTAATAATTATGCACACCTGATATAGGGTGTTTATGTCATTAGACCACACCCCTTCTCATTACAGAGATGCACATCACCTAATATGCTTAATTGGTAGTAGGCTTTCAAGCCTATACAGCTTGGAGTAAGACAACATGCATAAAGAGGATGATGTGGTCAAAATACTCATTTGCCTAATAATTCTGCACTCTCTGTATAGATATATTTATTTATAATATTGGTGTTTAGACATTTTTATAGGTTTCGGCTCTTGGAATATAACTTAATAATTAAAATCACCCACTCACCTTTAGCTATCCCACTCCTGTTTAAATCTGCGTATTTCATTACTTTTTAAACCTAAGATAAGGGACCCCTAGGTATTTCAGGATTTCGGTGATCCACCCTGCGCTTACTATTATTTTCCTTCTATATCATTAACTGAGTCATACAATTCTATTGTCAATTGGTGTAGGATAGCATTTTTAAGCTGAGTTAGAGTGGGAATGGTTGAGGTGTTCCATGTCTTGAATACCAGTTTTCTGGCTATCAGTATAACCGTACCTAACAACTTATCTCTCCTTTTTAGGCCCTTGGTTAACTGTAAAAAGAGTATGGTATCAGTATCTGGTGTGAAATCTATACCACATTTTATTTTAAGCCAATATGCTATCGATTTCCAATATCTGGTTAGGCGAGGACAACGCCATATTAAGTGTATTAGGTCAGGGTTTTCTTTTCGACATTTAGGACAAATATTAGCTATCTGTGGTGTCCATTTTTTGAATGTTTTTGCAGTTATGCATGCCTGATGCATTAGTCTGGCGTGAGAGTCTCTTAAGTCTTGAGATAATGTTACTTTACGCATAGTTTTTATGCTTGATTGGATTAATGTTGCGTCTATCTGCTCACCTTTGGTTTTAGACCAATTTTCAGCTATTTGTAAACATGTATTGGTATTTAATGATTCCAATAATAGCCTATATATTGGAGATATTGTATGTATTTCCTGAGTAACTAGCGAAACCAATTGGGTTAAAGGTCTTGTTAGTTTAAGAAAATCTTTTGTTTTTAACAAATCTGTCACGTAATGTCGGGCTTGTAAATATGCAAAGTAATTGTTATTTGTTAATGAGTATTCTGTTCTGAAACTTTTTACAGAATTTTCAGATTCGTCTAATATGTGAGAAACAGTGCGGAGTCCCTTTTGGTGCCATACTTGGAAGGGTTGTGTTGTAATGCCAGTCACGAAGTTGGGATTTCCATGGATTGGTAAATATTTAGTTCAAGTTTAGGGGATTTTTAGCCATTTGCAGAGAGAGCTCCAAGCTCTTATAGGTTCTGTTAGTGGGAGCACATCACCCACATGACTTAGTACCTGTTGGGTAGTTAGGTGGGGTAATTCTGCCAGTGAGCAGGATTTAATCAGTTCTTCTTCAAGATTTTTGAAAGTGAAATTAAATTGCTGACTCAGCCAATCTAGCACAAATTTTGAGAGGGCTGCCCAATTGTACAGCATTAGGTTAGCGAGTCCAAAGCCTCCATACCACACTGAGCTTGAAAGTTTTGAAGAGTTTATACAATGTGTTTTCTCTGCACAGACAAAGTTTAGAATTTTGGAGTTGAGTAGTTTTAAGTCTTTTCTTTCTAAGAGGGTTGGAAGCATCTGGAACACATACAGTAACTTTGGAAAAGTTATCATTTTGATCAAGTTTATGCGCCCAGAAAGTGAGAGAGTCAAGCCTCTCTAACACTCTAGTTGATCTGTCACTTTTTTGAGAAGGGGGGTGTAGTTAAAACTAGCCATATCAGTTCCGATTTATCCTGGTTTACATGGTAACCTGAGATGGTGCCAGATCTCTCAATTAATGTCATGAGCTGGGGTAAGTTAGATTGTAGATCTGATAGGAATAATATCATATCCTCCGCGTATAATGATAAATGTATGGTGGATGTGCCTATCTTTAAGCCTTCTGTCTCTATTCTTATTGCCTGGGCAAGGGGTTCAGTAGCAATGTCAAAGAGGAGAGGGGAGAGTGGGCAGTCCTGTTTTGTGCCTTTGTGCAGGTGAAAAGTTGGGGCAACCCTACCATTAATTATAACAGCAGCAACTGGGTCTCTATATATGTTTTGGATAGCTTGTAGGATTTCACCAGAAAAACCGAAGTATTCGAGTGTGGGAAAGAGGTAGCCCCATAGTACCTTATCAAAGGCTTTTCCCGCATCTAGTGCTAACATGCATGCTTTAGGTTGTTTTGTGAACTGAGGGTTGTGTTTATTTTTCCAGAAATAAGATATTATTAATTGGACTTTTCTAATGTTTTTGACTGGGGATCTACCTTGAAAAAATCCTGTCTGGTCTTCATGTATGATAGATGGTAGTACTTCTCAACCTCCTACCCTTCTAGATTGTAAGTTCCCATGGGAATAGGGCCCTCAATCCCTCCTGTATGTGTTTGTAAATTTTGTCCTGTCTTTTACAAGTCTTGTATTGTTTTATTTAAATGAATTGTATCCATGGACTGCGCTGCAGAATATGTTGGCACTTCATAAATAAAGTATAATAATAATAATCCTATTCTAGTGGCAAATATTTGTGTCAATAGCTTATAGTCCGTGTTAAGCAGGGAAATTGGGCGATATGATTCGGGTTGTAGTGGATCTCTTCCTGGTTTTAAGATCATGCTAATATGGGCTTCAGTAAATCTATGGTTGGTTTAAGTAGTTCCTGAAATGATGCCGTTATATAGATTAGTCAAAGTTCCAGAGATCTCATCTTTCATTAGCTTATAGAACTCGGCTGGCATTCCATCAGGTCCAGGGGTTTTACTAAGAGGGGTATTTTGTATGACTTTAGTTACTTCTTCCAATGCAATAGGAGCATTTAGCATGTGTATTTGATCATCTGAAAGTTTTGGCATTTAAAATTTTCCAGGAATCTATTTATCTGATCCCTATCTGGTTCATAGGGACTATACAAAGTAGCATAATATTCAGTGAATACTTTTTGAATGTCCTCAGGTTTTGAAAGTATATTCCCTTTATTGTTGATTGCTGGTATGATATTTGGAGGCCTAACTAATTTGGTGAGGGTTGCTAATGATCTACTAGTTTTGTTTCCAAACCTATAGAATCTCGCTTGAGACTTATTGCTGGCTTTTAATGTTTTTGTAGTAAAAGATTATCTCTAGCGGTTTTGATTTGCTTGTATTGTTCTCTATTTTTCTCAGTTGGGGCCTTAAGATATTTATTTTGTGCTTTCATTAGCTGTTTAAGCAATAATTCTTCTTGTGCAACAGACTTTTTCTGGACTCCAGCAGCATAGTTTGTGATAACCCCTCTTAAAACTGCTTTAGCTGTTTCCCAAAATAGCAAGGGGTTCTGAAGGTGTGTGTTATGGGAACAGTAAGCGTGCCACTCGCCAATGAGATAGCAGAGGAGATTGGGATCTTTATACAGATATGTTGGGAAAAACCATCTATTTTCATTTGGAGGGTTTTTTTTAATGGTAAGAATTAATTTTACTGGTGCATGATCAGATAAGGTAACTACGTCATTTTTAATATTTGCAATATTCACACTCTCACCTAGATTACGAGTTTTGAGTTATGGTTTTAACGCTGAAAAAATGGCCATTTCAGCGTAAAAACAGCAACGCAGCCATTACAATGATGTTTCCACGTGGGATTTCCATAGTGCCGGTATTAAAGGTTGTGCGATGAGGCTAAAATGCTTATGTTCCAACCTATACCGACACGATTTCCGCTATCTGAGACCAGTAGTTATGAGTTTTGCGCCACAAAATTTTTTCACAAAACTAAAATGTTACAAAGTACACTAACACCCATAAACTACCTATTAAACCCTATTCTGCCGCCCTCCCGCATCACAAAAACTATTTAAAACATATTAACCCCTAATCTGCTGCTCCCAACATCGCCGCCACTAAATAAAGTTATTAACCCCTAAACCTCTTGCCTCCCACATCACTGCCACTAAATAAACCTATTAACCCCTAAACCGCCAGCCCCCCACTTCACAAAAAACTAAATTAAACTATTAACCCTTAAACCTAACAACCCCCTAACTTTAAATTAAAATGACCCTATCTTAAAATAGAAAAAAACTTACCTGTGAAATTAAAAAAACCTTAGTTTAAACTAACAATTAACCTAACATAACTATTATACTAAAATGAAAATAACTACCAATTAAATAAACTAAATTACACATTAAAAAAAAACTAACACTTATAATTTTTTTTAAAGGACATTGAAAGGGCATTCGGCTCTTTTTTTAAAAAAAAACAACAAAAAAAAACCTTAATCTAAAAAAAAAACACCCAAAAAAAGTTAAAAAAAAAAAACTAACACTAACCCCGGATGATCCATCCAGGCAGTGAGAAGTCTTCATCCAGGCGGTGAGGTCTTCATCCATCCAGACGGCATCTTCTATCTTCATCCAGACGGCATCTTCTACCTTCATCACGGCGGCGTCTTCTATCTTTATCCCTGTGGCGCAGGTCCATCCTTGAAGACATCTGGCGCGAAGCGTCCTCTTCAATGCAAGGGAGCCTTTTCAAAATGGTGTCCCTTGCCTTCCTATTGGCTGATTTGATTTTTGAAATTCAAATCAGCCAATAGGATGAGAGCTACTGAAATCCTATTAGCTGTTCAAAACAGCCAATAGGATGAGAACTACAGAAATTCTATTGGCTATTCAAATCAGGTGGTCCATACAAATGCCATTTTCAGGGCAATGGGTAGCTTAGGTTTTTGTTAGAGTCAGGTTTTTTATTTTGGGGGGTTGTTTGGTTGATGGGTTTTACTGTTGGGGGGTCTTTGTATTTTTTTTCAGGTAAAAGAGCTGATTTCTTTAGGGCAATGCCCTACAAAATGCCCTTTTAAGGTTTTTTTGGTAGTTTATTGTAGGCTAGGGATTTTTTATTTTGGGGGGGCTCTTTTATTTTTATAGGGCTATTAGATTAGGTGTCATTGTTTTTATTTTGGATAATTTCGTTTGTTATTTTTTGGTAATTTATTGTTTGATATTTTTTGTAATTTAGTGTTTTTAGTGTTTGTTATTTTTTGTAATTTAGTATTTTTTATTTTTGCAATTTTAGATTTCATTTTTTTTAGTAGTGTTAGTTTAGTTTTTTTAATTGGTAGTTATTTTAATTTTAGTATAATGGTTATGTTAGGTTAATTGTTAGTTTAAACTTAGGTTTTTTTAATTTCACAGGTAAGTTTTTGTTTATTTTAAGATAGGGATATTGTAATTTTAATATAAAGTTAGGGGTGATAGATTTAGGGGTTAATAGCTTAATTTAGTTTTTTTGCGATGTGGGGGGCTGGCGGTTTAGGGGTTAATAGGTTTATTTAGTGGCGGTGATGTGGGAGGCCAGAGGTTTAGGGGTTAATAACTTTATTTAGTGGCGGCGGTGTCTGGGGCGGCGGAATAGAGGTTAATAGCTTTATTATAGTGTTGGCTATGTTGGTGTGTGGGGGAATAGGGGCTAATAACATTTATTAGTGGGGACGATGTCAGGAGTGGCAGATTAGGGGTTAATAACTTTATTTAGGTGTCAGATATGTTGGGGCAGCAGATTAGGAGTTAATAACTTTATTTAGGTGGCGGTAATGTCGAGGGCAGCAGATTAGGGGTGTTTAGACTCAGGGTTTATGTTAGGGTGTTAGGTTTAAACATAACTTTTTTTCCCCATAGACATCAATGGGGTTATGGTGATAGCCATTCCGTGCTTCAGGTGTTAGTTTTTTTTCTAACACCTTCTCCTCATTGATGTCTATGGGGAAAGCGTGCACAAGCACGTCAAAGCAGCCTTTGGATTTTGTGCGGTATGGAGCTTATTGCCAGCATATCACACACACAAGGTGGCTTTTTAGAAACTCATAATGGCAGCGTTATGGAGCGTGAAATAACGGAACTTTTGTTACGTTTGTTTCACACCCTCTGTAGCGCAAAACTTGTAATCTAGGTGTTCGTGCTTTAGGGTTTCAGTTGGTAACACATAACAAGCTGTTGCGAAGATAAGGGAGGGGTGTTTATCCATACTTTAGATCATAGCTGTTTTATGGAAAATTGTGGCAGCTGTACAATGCACATCTCATAGTATGGAACATGAATTCAATGTATAGGGGCATATGTATCAAGCTCCGTATGTTTCTGGCGAGGCTGCAGGCGGACAGACATCGCCGCAAATCAACCCGAGTCAGCAGGGGGCGGCGTTGCACCAGCAGCTCTTGTGAGCTGCTGGTGCAATGCTAAATACGGCGAGCGTATTGCTCACCATATTCAGGGAAGTCTGGCGGACCTGATCCGCACTGTCGGATCAGGTCCGCCAGACTTTGATAACTTTGGCCATAGTCTCTCCATTTATTGTATTGACTTAAATGCAAGTGAAACATTTTCTCCACTGATAAACTCTTCCTTTTTATCACCCCTTGGTAGCAGCAGAGGGTCAATTATAGCAATCTCAGGCAACAAGTACAAAAATGAATATCACGGAATGCAAACCTTCACAGCTCACTATTTTGACGCTTTCTTATGTGCAGGTTAGTCAATGATCATTAAAATAAGCTGTGTCCTCTGCATATGGTATGCACCTTTGTAGAATATAAAGAGAAAAGCTTCTAAGGATATTGTTTTATGCTTTGCACCGGCAGTTCACAAGAGCTGCTGGTGCAATGCTGAATGCAATACGCTCTTCGCATTCAGCTATCTGACATGACATAATCTGCAATGTCGGATCATGTCCGACAGGCCTTTCATAAATAGGCACCCAAGTCTTTTCGACTTTAAAGCTAATTGCCATCAAAGAACATTAAGGTAAATATTATTAAACCTCCCAAAAAAGAGAGAGAGAGAGATAGAGAGAGAGAGAGAGAGAGAGAGAGAGAGAGAAAAGAGAGAAGAGAAAAAAAAGAGAAAAAAATAATAATAATAAAAAAATGGGCATCTCTTTAAGATTAGTTTCATTAGTTGCCCTTTGATTTAGGTTGGACCTTCTACCACATGGCTCTGTAATCTTTGTGCCGTACTACATCTTACGAGTTCATAGAGCATTTAATGGGAGGGTTCACGGGGTAAGGTGGGGTCAGAATAAGGTTTGACATTTTTGAAATTACCTCCAGGTCCTGTATGCCTTTATAGACATAGGTTTGTTCCTCATGTGTAATCACCAGACTAAATGGAAAACCCCATTTATATTTTATGTTATTTTCCTGAAGAGCTGTAGTGATGAATCTAACCTCCATTCTCTTTTGTAGAATACTGGGGCAGAGGTCTGGAAAAATTTGTAGATTATGTTCCATGAAAACAATCCTCTCTATCTGTCTTGCTTTAAGCCATATGAACTCTCTATCCATAATCTATCCATAATCTCAGGAATTTGAAAAGGACATCTCTGGGTTGTGCATTTGGGGGAGGCAGTTGTCGTAATACTCTGTGTGCTTTCTCCAAGTCAATAGGTGGCATCTGCATCTCCCATAAGGTGTTGGAAAATTTTCTGTAGATATTCACGCAGCTCTGTGAACTTAATTGATTCTGGGATGCCTCTCACCCGAAGATTAGAGCGTCTATTGCGGTTCTCTAAATCTTCTATTCTTTATTGCAGGCTCTCTATCTGAGATGCTTGCACTGTGACTTTAGTGTTAACCGCTGCCAATGTTTCAGAAATTGAGGTCTGGGTTTCTTCCACCTCCTCCACTCTGGCGGCAATATCATTAATATCCCTATGCATAGAGGTTAGTTCAGACGTTATTAATGATTTTAAGGAAGCAAAATTGTCCTTTGTTGAGAGATTTGCAATATCCTTCTGAAGTTGTGAAATACATTCGGCTGAGAGTTGTGGGTCTACGCCCTTGTGAGAGGATGCAGTTAACACTTTTTTTTTTCGAACGTTACTTTAGTTTTCGAATGTTCATTATTAGATTGGAAAACCACATTCAAAATTTTGAATGTAATATTCGATTTAACAAATACTATTCAGAAGTTCAAAAGTTCATGTGGTCAGGAATTTCTATTTTGAATATGGCATAATTTGAATAATGCATTTATAGAGAGCACTAGATATATTATTACAAATATATAGATTCAAATGTTCCGAATTCAATTATTGCATAATTCGAATCAAATATTACATTTAAAGAATGCATTAGAAATACCATTACATTAAAAGAATATTAGAATTTTGTACAGATATTCAAAACGAATGATCGAATGTGATAAAATGTGTTTCATTTTTCTAATGTTGCAAAACATTCACACATCCCTAGCTACAAGGTTGTCGCTAGGTAGTGATCTAATAATTACATTGTGTACTTGATTGAGATCTAGCCTTTTAGTTCCAGATCAACATAACAATATTAAATACAGTAGAATTGCATAATTAACAAGTGCATAATAAAAAGACAATGTAATAACACCTACTCTGAATTTGAAAAAAAAAGCAGTAGATTTTTTTCTGGCAAGTTTCTTTTTTCTCCTATTTTCTGTCCCCCTGTGTCATGTGACAGACATTAGCCAACCACAGGCTAGTATACGTATACCCTGTGAGCTATTGCACATGCTCAGTAGGAGCATGTTCCCAAGAAAGTGTGTATATAAAAATTTGATAATGGAAGTAAATTGGAAAGTGTCTTAAAACTGCAGGCTCTTTCTGAATCATAAAAGATAATTTTGACTTGAGTGTCCCTTTAACTTGATTTTAATGTATTAAATCTGCTCTTGCACAGATCAAGGGACTTTGATGTTTTTCTACCACTGTGTTTGAAAGAGTAACATTATTATAAGCCAAATTTGAAACTTTATATCTCCAGATCTAATAAGTGTATTTTCACCAAATAAACCTAAAAAAACACTACCCTATGAGATCTATTCTCCTCCCTTGGTGCATCATCAGTCTGGAATTTACATAATAAAGTACAAAAAGAGATTGCCTTGCACAACAGTTATTTACTAGACCATTAGAAAAGATTAATATGAAAGCAGTTCATCAGGAAAGATTAGTAACACAGATATGCTATTATATGTATGTTGAAAACAGAGTTTAAGCATAAATAGCATCAAACCTTAACTGAACTCTATTTTTCATCAGCCAAATACAATGCTCTAATAAGACTCTTTGCATGCTTGGTATCTGCAGAACTAACAGGGCTAAAACATTACTCAAAGCAACAAAGTAAATACCTGTCCACATCAGTCACAATTGTGATGAAATGCTTGCAATGATTATGTACATATAACTACTGTATGCAAGGAAATAGCTGTGCATATTTTGTCAATGTATATGGGAAAGTCATAAAGGATGTATATTTAGAACCCAGGATTCTGCACAGTCTCTGCCCTGTAAAGAGGGATAGCACATAGCCCCAGGGAAAGTTAATAGATTTATTGCACAATGTATTTATGTTATGCATTTCGGTTTCTTGGAGTGCAGTATGTGCAAGAGTAGGATGGGCCAATCATCAATTTCACTAGCAGTTGGAATGTAAAAATACAGCCTATGATTTTTATTGTTAACTGCATTAAGTCAGTTTTCTTAATACTGATTGTATGTTCTTTATAAGCAATACAAAAACAAAGCAAACAGAGATTTGTGATAGAACGCCCTTGCACATTCTTGCCCCCCCAAAAATGTTTAATAGAAAAAGAAAACACGCTCTTTAAAAAAAAACTTAAAAACTGCCTTTACAAATGAAGTAAGTGTATGTCATACAAAATAATAAATACTAACACGAACCATGTGAGTTTGCAATCAACCAGCCATGAACAGTTAATAAAGTTTAATAGGAAAGGTAACAATACAGGGAGCACAATTATAGTTCTGGTAGAAAATCGAAAGGAACAAACTGACAGTATTTAATGCAGATCTCGTGAGAGCAGAGGCATCCAAGGTAGTAAGACCAAAAAGCACTGGAGTTGCAGGGAACAGTAGTGGCATTGTAGGAAAATAATCAAATACAAAAACAACTATGCTAAGAAAAGGAAGTAGAGACAGACTTCCAAGTCTCAGCCACACTGGGAAAACAGCACACAATCAGGAAACAGAGGCAAAGTCCAAAAAACAAGCTAAGGTCCAATAACCAAGTTAGTCCAAACTAAAGAGAGTAAACAAAAGTCAGATATAGCCAAGTCAAAAACAGAAAATACAAATAGTACATTACCGGAGAAGAGGTAGCTAGCACGCTCAATACACAAGCAGCATCATGCAGACTTACAAAAACTACAATAATTAAGGCCTAATTGATCTTCTAGGTCTGCTTAAAGGTACAGCAGGCCTTACTGCAGCAGGAAAAGAAATTACTCTCTCAGATAAGTGCCTTTTATGACACTCTGACCGCACTCAAAAGACAAACAAATTTGTCCAGCACAGTTACTGAAATGGACTTGCTACTTTGGTACTTTTAGACCCAACAGCAATGCCCCATTTAGCTGTGCTGAGTCAAACACCACAGGGAGCCATTACTAGCCCAGTGTTATATTTCCCTCCCTCTCCTTAGAGACAAGCTCTCTTTGCAACAAAACATGCCTTAGGTCTGGGGAGAGATATTGTTTTACGCTTTCCTACCCATTAGACAATACACAAAATGCTGCCCATGCTATGTTTAGGTGTTAATTATGGTCACTTTTGGCATATGGCTAAGAGCAGAGCCATTACTGTATACTAAACTGTCCACTACATTGATTTTTCTATTACTTAAAAACAGTATCCACCAGCAAGGGCTAGGCTGCTTTGCTACAAGCTTCTTAAAGGGGCAGTAAACTTACAAACTAATGTTATATAATTCTGCACATAGTGCAGAATTATATAACATTAGCTTGGTGGCAGATTTATACATTAAATATTGCAGAGGATTTTTATTTTAAAGTTTATTTTTCTAGAACGCCACTCCTTGCTCTACTGAGCGGGTCTGGTTTTTCCTCAGTGCATCACAGCAACAATGTGTAGTCCCAGTGTGCCCGGTCACGCCATTAAAATTAATGTTCCCCCTCTAGTCTAGTAGCAGGAGCGAGCTACATTCAGTTAAATGGCGCAACCAGGCACGCTGTGACTAGACAGTGTTGCTGTGATGTGCTGAGGATAAACCAGACCCGCTCAGTAGAGCAAGGAGCGGCATTCTGGAAAAATAAACTTTTAAATAAAAATCCTCTTCAATACTTTATTGTATAAATCTGCCAGTAAGCTAATGTTATATAATTCTGCACTATGTGCAGAATTATATAACATAGTTTGTAAGTTTACTGCCCCTTTAGTCTGTAAAGAAATTCAGAGTTCCGGGATGACTGACAAGCACTTCTCTCACACTATTGGTTGTATGAGTGCAGGGGGAGGGGCTTCACAAACATTACCTAATGCAATATTAAATTCCAGCAGAGGATGCTAAATTGGAGGCACCAAAAGCATAAGGACAGGTTTCTTGTCAGAGAACCGTATCTGCATGGATCTTGATAAATGAAGCCCTGAGAACGTAGAAGATGCAAGTTTACAGCTTAAACTGTTTAAACTGATACTATCATATTATGTTATATGTTGTTTAGCAGACAAGCTAAAAAGGTTGAGAGATTTAATTGGTTTGGTTAGACAAAAATAAATTACAAAAACATACATTGAGGAGCAGGTTCAGTAGCAGTAGTAATAATATGCATGTTGCCCTATATAATTATATTGAGTTTATTCTAGATAGATAGATAGATAGATAGATAGATAGATAGATAGATAGATAGAGAGAATGGAACTGCACCAATAAAAGGCTCCCTTGCATTAGGATTGTACACATTCGGTACACACTTATGTATAGACGGGCTTCTATGGGCCACCCCAGCACTTGGGCCCTGGTGGACCCAATGGTAGTTATGCCCTGAGTACGTTGTCACAATATATCAATTACATTCCAACTTCCTCTTTTCACTTTGCTGCTCTCAAAGAGATAAGTATTATATTTGCTATAAACTATCTTTTGATTAGCTTTATAGTTATTGGAATAAAGATTTTTTTCTCTTACTGTTTCTATTTATTCTTTATTATTCTTCTTTTTTTTCATATATTTCCTCTCTTATTATTATATTTTTACTAATTTCTGCCATTTCTCTATTGTCTATTTTTTCCTGTCAGTCATTTCTTATACTTGCTTATCCTGTCCCCCTTATTACCTACTTACTTAGCTGGCTAAATGTTTTAATTTTTCCTCCTCTTGCCTGTCTGGCTCCATTTTTGTTATACATAAGCCTCCATTTCACACTTCCGTTTTAGCCACATCCACTTTTGTCAGGTTTCCTCCCTGCTTGTGTCTGTGAGGTGCTGGTCTTCCCTCCCTCTCTTCCTGTCAGCACTTTACCTCAGAACGGTTTTGCTACATATGTGTTATCCCTGTTGTGTTTTAAACATTGTTACTGTGTATTTAGGACTTAATTTATTTAATATTGTTCTAGTAATTGTAAATTAATATTGTTTTTTTGTGTTCAGTGCAAGGTTTAATCTTTCTGGGATAAAAATCTTATTCTGTCAGGCTAAGGTTTATTGTAATTTTGATAGTTTCAAGTTCTGTCAGCTTTTAGTTAACATTTATCCTCAAACACCTTATTTATTTAGTTAAATATGCTGACAATTCAGACTCTTTTTCTGAGGAGTCTTTTACTGATAATCTGGATAATACAATTAAAGATTATAGAAATAAATTGCAGACAGTCCCCAACACTGTCACTGAGAATGCTTATTCTCCTAGGAAAGTCAAAGCAAAGAAAAAACATTTAAATTAAAGAAAGATACAGAAATTTACTTTTGCAAAGAAAAATTAAAAAAGGAGTTTTCAGTCTGGACACCCCAGACATCAGAGTTAAGTCTAGTGTTAAAAAGAATAAAATTATCTCTTCTGATTCAGATTCAGAAGAAGCTACTCCTTCTAAAAAAGTTAATAAAAGAAAAGTAGATTTAATATCTACATCTGAGTCTTCAGACTCAATTATATCTAATGATGAAGATAACTCATTGCAATCCATTTATACTCAGGAATTGTCAGACAGCTCTTCTGTCTATACCCCTAAAAAGAAAAAGTACAGAAGGTCTAATAAAAAATCAAAAAAGAGATTAGTTGATAATGAAGGTCAAGAATATCTAGACCCTGAAGAATTATTACACCCTAGCTCCTCTAACTGGAGACCCTCTAAACGAGTGGCTAGATTTGTAGACCATTACTTAAGAAAGTCTTTATTGGCTAAAGCCAGATCCACTCTTAGGGCCAAATGTCCCAGACCTGATTTACCACACAAATCCTCCGCTACACCTGAAGTAGATGCTAATATTATTAAATTTGTTAGCACTAAGAACTTTAACATTAACAGAGGTCCTGATACATTTCTTAAGGCATGTCAGGATAGGTTTTTAGACACTCTAGGCCCTATTACCAAGATGTTTGAGCTTACTGAGAAAGTTTTGCTTGATCCATATATAATTAGACAATGGATTCAGAGGTCCATTTATTTGATGGGCGATGCTAATAGAGCATTGTTTACCCAGCGTAGAAGGTTATTTTATGTAGAATCGATCCGAAAATTTCGGATTTTGCCCCTACCGAAATGGGTCCCCAGGCTGATGGCTTATTATTTGGAGACTTAGGTTAAAAGGAGCTAAGTACTTATGTTAATACCTTTAGCTCATTAAATAAGGCTACAATTACTTCCAATAATCTTTTTAACCCCTCTAATAACCGTGTTTTTGAATGGGCTGGTAAAGGAAGAAGTCGTTTTCCCGGCCATCCTTACTCAAACAGACCTCAATTCCATGCCTTCCCACCTTAAAACTCCTCCCTTACTAACTTCTTCCCATCAAGAAGTCGGCCATGGAACCCATGATTCTCCAGGGCTAGATCACGTTCAAGACCCTTCTCAGGTAAGCTCCCTATTTTTTTTGACCTTTGGGTCATTCAGACTGTGTCCGGTCTCCTTTTAGACTTTGTCTCTCCTCCATTTCAGACTCATTTCCCAAATCCGATAGTATTCTCAAAAACAGATTAAAATCTCTTAGACACAGAGATAAATCTCCTTCTCTCCAAACAGGCTATAGAACTTGCCCCAAACAACGAAAATTCTTTTTTCAGCAACATGTTTTTTGAAAGGAAGAAAGACGGTTCTCTTTGACCTGTTATAAATCTAAGGTATTTGAATGCCTTCCTGTCTTACAACCATTTCAAGATGGAGGTGATTCATCTTCTAAGAGATTGCCTTATGAACAAAGACTGGCTAGTAAGACTAGACCTTACAGACGCTTACCTGACAGTTCCCATCCATCAATCTCATCGCAATTTTCTCAGGTTCCTTTGGAGAAACCAAATTTGGCAGTTTACCTGTCTCCCTTTTGCACTCTCTTCATCCCTTTGGGTATTCACAAAAATGTTTAAAACCGGCAGTAGCCTGGTTGACATTGAGGGGTGTTCATCTAATTATTTATCTGGATGACATTCTTATAATGAATCAAGACCAATCTCTTCTTCTCTCTCATCTGAATCTAACTATGGATATGTTAAAAAACCTGGGTTTTCTTATCAATTCCAAGAAATCGGTTCTCACTCCTTCACAAAAAATAATATTTTTGGGTTTTCAAATAGACACCTCTCTTTCTACTTTGAGTCTTTCCTTGGAGAAGGTGAACCAAATCAAATTATAAATTTCTCAATTGTTAATGAAAAAGTTCTTTCTTATCAGAACTCTCGCTCAAATTGTGGATCTTCTTTCGGCCTCAATTCAGGCAATTTTCCCAGCTCCCCTTCATTACAGGGATTTACAGAGATTAAACATTTCTTATTTGAGGAAGGGTTTTTCCTATTCTCACAAAATCTCTTTGTCAGAAGATGCTTGGACAGAATTGACTTGGTGGCTTTCCAATATAGAAGCTTAGAATGGCAAAGCTGTATTCGGAAAAGCTCCAGATATTATTATCAAATCGGATGCAAGAAATTTGGGCTGGGGTGCCAAATGTGGTTCCCAGATAACGGGAGGCAAATGGTCTCCTTGGGAGCGCAAACTGCATATAAATTGTCTAGAACTGATGGCAGGTTCCTTTGCGATAAAGAGCTTTATAAAGCAGAAATCTCCAATTTTGATTCTTTTACGCATGGACAATATTTCTGCAGTCAAATATCTGAATTGTTTGGGTGGCACTCAGTCCAAACAATTATCAGATATAACAAAACATTTTGTTCATCAATGTCTCCACAACAATATCTCTGTTCGAGCAGAGTATATCCCAGGTCTCTCCAACATTGCAGCAGACTGGGGTTCTCAATAGTGATGTCGCGAACCTAAAATTTTCGGTTCGCAAACCGCGGACTTGAACTTCCGGTATTGTTCGCGAACGCGCGAACCGCGCGAACCGCCATTGAATTCAATAGGCAGGCGAACTTTAAAACCTACAAGGACTCTTTCTGGCCACAATAGTGATGGAAAAGTTGTTTCAAGGGTACTAACACCTGGACTGTTGCATGCTGGAGGGGGATCCCTGGCAAAACTCCCATGGAAAATTACATAGTTGATGCAGAGTCTGCTTTTAAGCCATAATGGGTCTAAATCAACTAACATTCCTAAAGTGGCTGTCTCAAAACATCCCGGACAGAAGATAGATTGATAGTGATAGATAGGATAGATAGATATACATAGCACTGGCTGGCTGCTACGTAGGGCAGCAATTATAACAACAGTATGCTGTGTAAGTCAGATAGACAGTTAGACACAGGCCTGATAGAAAATACAATTAGATTACACTAGCATAATGATTTAAAGACTTTTTTTTGGAAATTTTAAGAAAAAGGTTAAGCACATACATATGAGTCGTGGCTGATAGCCTTGGAAGGGCAGCTATTAAAAACAGTAGGCTATGTATGTCGGATACACACACGCCTGCTAGAAAATAATATTAGATTACACTAGAAAAATGATTGAAATTATTTTTTGGGGGGGGAATTAAAAAAAGGTTAAACACATATGAGTCGTGGCTCATAGACTAGGGAGGGCAGCAAGTAAACACAGTAGGCTCTCTATGTCAGCAAAACACACAGGCCGGATAGAAAATTAGATTTGATTACACTAGCAAACAAATTTAAACTTTTTTTTTATATATATTAAAATTAAGGTGAAAGAAAAATAGATATGAGTGCTGGGTGGCTGCCTGGCACAGACCAATTAACCAAAAGACTGAAAAAAAAGAGGTATATTAATGCTGAGTGGGCCTGACAGACACAGGCATGATAGTAAATGTAATAAGATTACACTAGAAAAATATTTTTTTGTGTTTTTTTTAAAAATTAAAAATAATGTTATAAACGGATATTAACACTGCTGGCTGCTGGCTGGCACAGAGCAATGAACCAGAGTATATGCTGTGTGACACTGGCCTGATAGAAAATGAAAAAAAATTACACTAGAAAAATAATTATATTTTTGGGTTAGTTAAATTTAAACTAATGTTGTTAGGGAGATATCAGTGGTGGCAGTAGTCACAGCATATGCTGTGAGCCTTAAACACACAGCTGAAAGCCAGGCAAATGCTAATAAAAAAAGAAAAAAAAAAAAAAAAACGGCACAAAATATAGCCCTAAAAAGGGCTTTTTGGGGTGCTGTGCTTGCAGCAGAGATGAGTGGAGTCCTTCTGGACTGTAAATACACTAGCCTAGCTATGTTTTTCCTATTAATGTCAGGAGCAAAAACATAACACGTCCTCTCATTAAAAAAGCAAGGTCGTTATGAGTCTAAAATGTCGGATTCCGAGTAGCTGGGAGTGTCTGTGAGGGAGTGTCTGATGTTGATTGGCTCTAATGTGTCAGGCAGCTGTGACATAAAGGGTCAAAGTTTCCACAATGATGACACATACGCGAATGCGAACAACCTATGCGGGCGAACAGTTCGGGACATCACTAGTTCTCAATATATTTCAGACTCAAACGATTGGAGACTACACCCAGATATCTTTCACAAATTACAATCTATCAGAGGTCCCTTCTCGATAGATTTATTTGCTTCACGTCTGAATTACCACATTCTCCCTTTTTTCAGTTGGCATCCGGATCCAGAGGCATTAGCAGTGGATGCCTTCGTTCAACCTTGGCCTACTCAGGGAGCCTACGCTTTTCCTCCTTTTTCAATGATACCTCGCATACTGAATGTGATCAGGAGGAACAAGGTCTCTCTGGTTTTGATATCCCTGTTTTGACTGACCTAATTGTGGTACCCATCTCTTCTGGAGATATCTTTTCTGTTCCCGGTCCTTCTTCCACTTGTTCCTAATCTCCTATTAGATCCCTTAGGAGGTTTTCACAACCTTGTTCTTCAAGGATCGCTCCAGCTTATTGCTTTGACAATTTCCAGGGATCCTGGACTTCCAAAGGACTTTCTGCATCAGCTAAATCTTTATTACAGGACGCCTGGGCTCCAGGAACCAAAAAATGTTGTCTATCCTCCTTGTCTAGATGGGCTAGCTGGTGCGATCAAAGACACTTGGATCCCATTTCAGCTCCTCTAGCTGAGATCTTGAATTTTCTTACTTCTTTATTTGATGATGGCTTAGCTTATAGATCTATCAATGTTTATAGATCTGCTATTTCTGCTGGTCATGAATTAATCAACAATTTATCAATCGGCCAACATATTTCTATTTCCAGACTTATGAAATCTATCAAACTTAAAAGATCCCCTTCTTCCAATTATTCTTCTTTTTGGGATGTTAACCTAATTTTTTCTCTTTTCCAATCTTGGCCAGTTAACCAGTCTCTTTCTTTAAAACAGCTTTCTTGCAAATTAGCTACTCTTCTTTGCCTTTTATCTTGTAGAAGATTACAGTATCAGATGTGAAAGCTATCGATTTTTCTTCCAAAATGTTCTCTCCTCAAGGAGTCATTTTTAACATTTCTAGAAGAACTAAATCAATGTCCTCTTCCATTTTTTATCCTTATTTTTCAGATTGCCCGTCCTTGTGTGTGGTTCTTTGCCTAAAAGAATACGAGAATCGTACCTTACCCTTTAGAAATTCTGATTCTAATCAACTTTTCATTTATTTTTCTCCTCCTCATGTTCCTGTTTCTTACACTTCTATTAGTAGATGGATTAAATGGGTCATGGACGAAGCAGGTATAGATATATCTTTTTCTTCTCATTCAGTAAGGAGAGCTGCTGCTTCTAAAGCTTTCTGTAAATCAGCCTCCCTTCAAGAAATTCTAAATGCAGCAGACTGGTCATCCGATTCAGTCTTTAGACAGTTTTATTTCAAACCTATCAATTATTTGCCTCAACGCCTTCTGGATTAAATTTATATATAGCTTTAAACTTGCAAAATAGATGTCTCTGTCCTTGTAATAAAATTCAGATTATCCTAGCCTTGGTGAAGGAATAATCTAGATTTTATTAAAGAGACAGAGACAAGTATTTTCCCTCCCTTCCCATACCCTTAAGCAATTTTATTTAGTTACATAATTATAACTTATTTTATGTTAAGTAATTTATTTGTATCTTTTCAGCTCCTGCTCCTTCTCATACAGGATTTCAACCTTCTATATGAGGATAATCTCCGTGATCAAGATTCTCTCAGTCAAGCCTCTTCATTTTCTGCAGGACTTCAACCTCAGACTTCGTTTCTCCCGGATGATTTACACGGAAAATGTTTTCTTTTATTCCTATGGTTCCTGTTCATGTTTTTTCTGTTAACTTTTGGTCTTATTTCCGAAGATCCTTACAATATTTTTTCCAGCACCAAAGTTCAAAGAGGAAGTTGGAATGTAATTGGGACTGTTTATAGCAGAATTAACTTCTCTGATTGGTCTGCCTTTGATCATACCATTCAAGCTTGTTTCTCATTGGTTACCATATTCATTTCTTTTATTTCTATGTTAAACTTTTAATGTGTTTTTTTGTTACTTTAAATAGCTGTTGAGCAGTAAAGGAAAACGTTTTGCAAAATACTCGTCTCTGTCTCTTTAATAAAATCTAGATTATTCCTTCACCAAGGCAAGGATAATCGGAATTAGTGAACATCACATTTCAGTAAATTTTATGAGTTAGAGTATAATGAGGGGGCTGCCAAAACATCACACATTATTTAGGGTTAAGACTGTTGATTGCATAACTTTGGCACTATCACAGTGACACAGATAACAATACAGAATAACAATTTTGGATATGAGAAGTGGAAAGTGTTAGGATAAGTGCAGTGTATAAGGCTACCTGGTTAAAGACTTAAAGGGACATTAAACACCTCAAGATATTAATATAAATTGTTTAATTACATGTAGTAAACAATTTCGTTAATACTTTCATTATTTATTTTGTTATTCTTTCCTGTAATTGTATTCTGTATATTGTGGGCTTTACAATTCATGTTAGACATGGAAGTGCAGACACAGCTACATTCCACAAAATCATTGTAAGTGATTTATAGCCATTCCTAATTGGCCTCAGCAGAAAATGTAACCTAAGGTCAACCTTATTTTTTCAATATTTAAACTAATATAATTTTTAAAAATACATGTACAAATGATTCTCAGGCTAATCTTTGCTCTGAATACATCATTCAAGCAATGATTTATTTAATGTTTCATGTCTCTTTAAGGGTTATTGTTAGATGTCTGGATGTATGGTTACATAACAAATTGTAGCATGGCTAGGCATAATATATAAAACATAATACATTTAGTAAAAAGACAACTGGACCAGCACACACCTTTTGAGAATGTCTCATGTTAATTGTATAAGAGTAAGTCTTGGTGCAGCACCTGAAGGACCTCCCTTTCCAGGGTCCTAATGTACACTTCAAACAGAACACACAGGTAGCACACAAAAATAAGGCAACAGCATCTTTACTGAACAATGTTTTGGGGCTCCTGCCCCTTTATCAAGCCCCTTTATAATAAGTTTAGTAACAATCTGCAGGTATCCCCCCCCCTCCCCCCCATTTTAAGATTTATTTAATTCCATGAACATTGGCTTTGGTTTTCTAGCCCACACAGCAAATAAAGAAAAGACTACATAATTTGTATTTATATAGGGTATCTGGCTTAGAAATTGTCTCACCCTTATATTTGTACACTATATACACACTATATATATATATATTGCATATGGAAAATAGAGCCTTTGGGGGGCTTTGTTATTTTATTAGGGGGCTTAGAGTAGGTGTAATTACTTTAAAATTGCTGTAATATTTTTCTAATGTTTGTAAATATTTTATTATTTTTTGTAACTTAGTTCTTTTTTATTTTTTGTACTTTAGTTAGTTTATTTAATTGTATTTATTTGTAGGTATTGTATTTAATTTATTTATTGATAATGTAGTGTTAGGTTTAATTGTAACTTAGGTTAGGATTTATTTTACAGGTAATTTTGTATTTCTTTTAGCTAGGTAGTTATTAAATAGTTAATAACTATTTAATAACTATTCTAACTAGCTAAAATAAATACAAAGTTACCTGTAAAATAAATATAAATCCTAAGATAGCTACAATATAATTATTATTTATATTGTAGCTATATTAGGGTTTATTTTACAGGTAAGTATTTAGTTTAAATAGGAATAATTTATTAAAGTATATCATTTTAACTAGTAATTATTTTAACTAGGTAACTATTAAATAGTTCTTAACTATTTAATAGCTATTGTACCTGGTTAAAATAATTACAAAGTTGCCTGTAAAATAAATATTAATCCTAAAATAGCTACAATATAATTATAATTTATATTGTAGCTATATTAGGGTTTATTTTACAGGTAAGTATTTAGATTTAAATAGGAATAATTTATTTAATAAGAGTTCATTTATTTTGTTAGAATAAAATTATATTTAACTTAGGGGGGTGTTAGGGTTAGGGTTTGAATTAGCTTTAGGGGTTAAAAAATTTATTAGAGTAGCGGTGAGCTCTGATCGGCAGATTAGGGGTTAATACTTGAAGTTAGGTGTCGGCGATGTTAGGGAGGGCAGATTAGGGGTTAATACTATTTATTATAGGGTTATTGAGGCGGGAGTGAGGCGGATTAGGGGTTAATAACTTTATTATAATAGCGGCGCGGTCCGGTCGGCAGATTAGGGGTTAATAAGTGTAGGTAGGTAGCGGCGATGTTGGGGGTGGCATATTAGGGGTTAATAAATATAATATAGGCGTCGGCGGTGTTAGGGTCAGCAGATTAGGGGTTCATAGGGATAACGTCGGTGGCAGCGGTGTGTGGTCGGCAGATTAGGGGTTAAAAAATTTTTAATAGAGTGGCGGCAATGTGGGGGGACCTCGGTTTAGGGGTACATAGGTAGTTTATGGCACAGTAGTTAAGAGCTTTATAAACCGGCGTTAGCCCAGAAAGCTCTTAACTCCTGTTTTTTTTCTGCGGCTGGAGTTTTGTCGTTAGATTTCTAACGCTCACTTCAGCCACGACTCTAAATACCGCGTTGGAAAGATCCCATTGAAAAGATAGGATACGCAATTGACGTAAGGGGATCTGCGGTATGGAAAAGTCGCGGCTGCAAAGTTAGCGTTAGACCCTTTCCTGACTGACTCCAAATACCAGAGGGCGGTAAAAACCAGCGTTAGGAGCCTCTAACGCTGGTTTTGACGGCTACCGCCCAACTCTAAATCTAGCCGTTAGTTATTATAAAGTTATGGGCAGCACTATTTGGAAAACTAGATTTCCATTATGTAATCTCTTCTGTTTTGGATTATTAAGATAAAAGGCCTGATGGTCAAAGTGGAGCAGGAGCAGATGTGAAAAGTCACAATGAGGGCTCAATGTACTAAGCAGTTAGCGAGCTATCTGCAAAAAAATTTGCGTCAAAACTCACACACTATGTACAAAGCTGTCAACTATGTTCAAACCCGCATATTTAAAATTGTGAACGTACTTATTCGCCAAATCTTGCTACCTCTCCATTTTCACTGTAAATAGACAGATTTGACTACCAACTCGCCATAAACTAATGTACTAAAAAATCTATTTATCCGCTCGCTACATTTTCTGCTCCCTCCTCGTTATTTTTGCCTCACCACCTTTTAGGTGGCGGGCAAGGTACAAAATAATAGGAAAGTTGATGTAGACACCAGCCTAGACATATATAAAAGGCATAATATCAGCATTGTACTTACTTTCTTGATTTCAGAAGCTATGGAGACACTTCTGTATTTGTTTCTTCTCTGTGTGATGCAAATCCAGTCTAGAAGACAGAATACTGGAAATGTTGCTAATCGATTGGTTAGAAGAAGGAAAATTCATGTCTCCCATGTAAATAAATATTACAAAAATAACGCACTGTAGTCACTGTTCAAAAAATTTGGAACAATAATAAAGTTGTTTAGAAAAGTTGCACTTTTATAGTAGCCAAATTCTTTTTCCGCGACTACTATGACTTTTCTGACACCTTGCATGTCACATGTTAATAATTGGCCATACAATTCTATTGACATTTAAGTACATTAGCTTAGTCGCGGCGAGCGAGGTGTCAAATTTATCAACAATCCGCCACTGCTTGCGGCAGGCTAGACGTGTCTATTTCTGGGTGGATTTTTAGTACATAGTGACAGGGGACACAATTTCACCCATCGGCGTGTAACGGCGAGTTTATCTGCATCTACAATGTCAGATTAATTGACGGCTTAGTACATTGAGCCCTGACACTAACAGGGGTTATATGCAAAATGTCTCCCATTCTGTAAAGGTACAGTTTACTGTAAAATTGATTTCTCTTAATGTGTTTCCAATTGCTTGTTATACCAGAGAAGATTATGAAATATATGATAAATTGCTTCTTTGTGTTTATTTTTGTATGTAAAATAGCTGTTTTTGTTCTTTTAAACCATTACCTATTAAAATGGGTTATTCTTGTAGGGAGATCAAACTCTTTATTTTATCACTTTCTTCACACACACACACACATGCTTTTTTATATTATATGTCTGTCTACCAAAGCCCAATATTTAGAGAGAGAAAAATAAATTTAACATTTTATCTCTCTTAAAGGGACACTAAACCCAAATTTTTTCTTTTGTGATTCAGATAGAGCATGACTTTTTAAGCAACTTTTTAATTTACTCCTATTATCACATTTTCTTCATTCTCTTGGTATTTTTATTTGAAATGCATATAAGTTTAGATGCCAGACCATTTTTGGTGAACAACCTGGGATAAATTCATCCACCAATAAAAAAGTGCTGTCCAGAGTTCTGAACTCAAAATAAAGCTTAGATGCCTTCTTTTTCAAATAAAGATAGCAAGAGAATGAAAACAAATTGATACTAGGAGTAAATTAGAAATCTGCTTAAAATTTCTCTATCTGAATCACAAAAGAAAAGATTTGGATTCAATGTCCCTGAATCCTGGTGGAGTGTATTTTTTTCTGCTGGATATGTTTACCTAGATTCTATAAAGCCAATATTTAAAGGGACAGTCAAGTCAAAATTAAACTTTCATGATTCAGATAAGGGATGGCATTTTAAACAACTTTCCAATTCACTTTTATCATCAAATTTGCTTTGTTTTCTTTGTATTCTTTGTTAAAACTAAACTTAGGTATGTTCATAAACTAATTTCTAAGCCCTTGAAGTCCACCTCTTATCTCAGTGCATTTTGGCAGTTTTTTTATAGCTAGACAGCACTAGTTCGTGTTTACCATATGGATAACATTGTGTTCACTATGTGGAGTTATTTATGAGTCAACACTGATTGGTTAAAATGCATGTCTGTCAAAAGCACTGAAATAAGGGGGCAGTCTGCTGAGGCTTAGATACAAGGTAACCACAGAGCTAAAAAATATATTAATATAACTGTGTTAATTATGCAAAAATGGTGAATGGGTGATAAAAGGGATTATCTATCTTTTTAAGCAATCTTCAGTATAGATTATTTCAGTAAAGGTTGGGATACAACTGGCAAAATCAGCTATTTCAAATGCTGAGATAAAGGTAAAGGGTATATTAGTAAACAATATAAAACACTCCAAGAGGTGAAATAGGTCATTGGTAACAAATTAAAGGGGATAAAACATTAGATTAAAGGGGATAAAACATTAGGGCACATTGTCCCTTTAATATACAGGCAATGCCATTCAGATTACTCTGCTTTCAGTGTAAATTATGTTTCAATCACCTCTATTGTCATAAGTTTGTGGGGGGGAGGGTTTATATTGGGTAATAAGCGTTTTTGATATAAAAGAGCAAAATCTGCAGGGGGAAAGTGTTTACAGAATATGCCAGACCTGGTAGAGAAATTTCCACTCTTCTCATGGGGCCCGATCCGATATGCAGCGTCGCCCGCAGAAGCCGGCGACGCCAAATTTTGCGCTGGTTTGGTATCCTATATGTATATTTCACCCTTCGGCCATAGTTTTTTGAATTGGCTATTCTAATCAGCCAATAGAATTACAGTAGCTCTTATTCTATTGGCTATTCAAATCAGCCAATAGAATTAAAGTAGCTCTCATCTGATTGGCTGATTTGAATTTGAAGGCTCAAATCAGCCAATAGGAATTCAAGGGACACCATTTTTAATCGCGTACCTTGAATTCCAAATTCAGTGTTTGGCGGAGATTGTATGAAGAGGATCCTCCAAGCTCCATGGCTCCGGTCTTCAGTTCCAGCGTCGCCGATCTTCAGTTCCAGCATCGCCGGTCTTCCGTTCCAGAGTGGATGGTCTTCAGCTCTGTGGTCATCGGTCTTCAACTCCTCCGCTCCGTGCCGGTGTAGGGGGCTCAGATTAGGGGTTAATAAATTTAATATATGTGGCGGCGGTGTAGGGGGATCATATTAGGGGGTAATATATTTAAAATAGGTGGCGGCGGTGTAGGGGGATCATATTAGGGGGTAATATATTTAAAATAGGTGGCGGCGGTGTAGGGGGATCATATTAGGGGGTAATATATTTAAAATAGGTGGCGGCGGTGTAGGGGATCATATTAGGGGGTAATATATTTAAAATAGGTGGCGGCATTGTAGGGGGCTCAGATTAGGGGTTAATAAATTTAATATAGGTGGCAGCGGTGTAGGGGGCTCAGATTATGGGTTAATATATTTAAAATAGGTGGCGGTGGTGTATGGGGGCTCAGATTAGGGGTTAATAAATTTAATATAGGTGGCGGCGGTGTAGGGGGATCATATTAGGGGGTAATATATTTAAAATAGGTGGCGGCGGTTTAGGGGGATCATATTAGGGGGTAATATATTTAAAATAGGTGGCGGCGGTGTAGGGGGATCATATTAGGGTGTAATATATTTAAAATAGGTGGCGACGGTGTAGGGGGCTCAGATTAGGGGTTAATATATTTAAAATAGGTGGCGGCGGTGTAGGGGGATCATATTAGGGGGTAATATATTTAAAATAGGTGGCGGCGGTGTAGGGGGCTCAGATTAGGGGGGAATACATTTAATGTAGCTGTCGGCGGTGTAGGGGGATCAGATTAAGGGGGAATACATTTAATGTAGCTGGCGGCGCGGTCCGGGAGCGGCGGTTTAGGTGTTAATATATTTATTATTAGGAGTGAGAGGGGGGATTGCGGATAGAGGGGTATACGTGTCGGTATGATGTTTGGGAGGCGTGTTAGACAGTTACGGGAGATTTCATATTTAGTCAGTTTTTGTAGGCGCGGGCAGTTTCTAAAGTGCCGTAAGTCACTGGCGACTCCAGAAATTTGTACATATGCTTATTTCTGGACTTTGCTAGTTTGTCCGACTTACGGCATTTTAGAAACTGCTGGCGCCGTATATGTGATAGCTCGCTGTGCGAGGTGAAACTATGGGCGGCGCAGGTTTCCACGCTTGTGCCGAAACCTGCGCCGTATATCGGATCGTGCCCCTGGAACGCCCCTGTTCAGCTCACTAACAAAGGCAGGAAGACTTTGTGCTTTGAATTTCATATTAGAAGTAAGAATCCTTAAATATTATATTTTTTTTTGTGTAATTTAAATATTAATTTTAATTTCTGCATATAATACAAAGTTTGCTGCACAATTCACACAAGGCACAAGGCATCTATGTGCAGCCTCTAGTCAGCAGCTACTGAGCCTATCTAGATATGCTTTACAGCAAAGGGTATCAAGAGAATGAAGCAAATTAGATAATAGAAGTAAATTAGAAAGTTGCCGTAGTTTTTTGAATTGGCTATTCTAATCAGCCAATAGAATTACAGTAGCTCTTATTCTATTGGCTATTCAAATCAGCCAATAGAATTAAAGTAGCTCTCATCTGATTGGCTGATTTGAATTTGAAGGCTCAAATCAGCCAATAGGAATTCAAGGGACACCATTTTTAATCGCGTACCTTGAATTCCAAATTCAGTGTATGGCGGAGATTGTATGAAGAGGATCCTCCAAGCTCCATGGCTCCGGTCTTCAGTTCCAGCGTCGCCGATCTTCAGTTCCAGCATCGCCGGTCTTCAGTTCCAGAGTGGATGGTCTTCAACTCTGTGGTCATCGGTCTTCAACTCCTCCGCTCCGTGCCGGTGTAGGGGGCTCAGATTAGGGGTTAATAAATTTAATATAGGTGGCAGCGGTGTAGGGGGCTCAGATTATGGGTTAATATATTTAAAATAGGTGGCGGCGGTGTATGGGGGCTCAGATTAGGGGTTAATAAATTTAATATAGGTGGCGGCGGTGTAGGGGGATCATATTAGGGGGTAATATATTTAAAATAGGTGGCGGCGGTTTAGGGGGATCATATTAGGGGGTAATATATTTAAAATAGGTGGCGGCGGTGTAGGGGGATCATATTAGGGTGTAATATATTTAAAATAGGTGGCGGCGGTGTAGGGGGCTCAGATTAGGGGTTAATATATTTAAAATAGGTGGCGGCGGTGTAGGGGGATCATATTAGGGGGTAATATATTTAAAATAGGTGGCGGCGGTGTAGGGGGCTCAGATTAGGGGGAATACATTTAATGTAGCTGTCGGCGGTGTAGGGGGATCAGATTAAGGGGGAATACATTTAATGTAGCTGGCGGCGCGGTCCGGGAGCGGCGGTTTAGGTGTTAATATATTTATTATTAGGAGTGAGAGGGGGGATTGCGGATAGAGGGGTATACGTGTCGGTATGATGTTTGGGAGGCGTGTTAGACAGTTACGGGAGATTTCATATTTAGTCAGTTTTTGTAGGCGCGGGCAGTTTCTAAAGTGCCGTAAGTCACTGGCGACTCCAGAAATTTGTACATATGCTTATTTCTGGACTTTGCTAGTTTGTCCGACTTACGGCATTTTAGAAACTGCCGGCGCCGTATATGTGATAGCTCGCTGTGCGAGGTGAAACTATGGGCGGCGCAGGTTTCCACGCTTGCGCCGAAACCTGCGCCGTATATCGGATCGTGCCCCTGGAACGCCCCTGTTCAGCTCACTAACAAAGGCAGGAAGACTTTGTGCTTTGAATTTCATATTAGAAGTAAGAATCCTTAAATATTATATTTTTTTTTGTGTAATTTAAATATTAATTTTAATTTCTGCATATAATACAAAGTTTGCTGCACAATTCACACAAGGCACAAGGCATCTATGTGCAGCCTCTAGTCAGCAGCTACTGAGCCTATCTAGATATGCTTTACAGCAAAGGGTATCAAGAGAATGAAGCAAATTAGATAATAGAAGTAAATTAGAAAGTTGTTTAACCCCTTAAGGACCACAGCACTTTTCCATTTTCTGTCCGTTTGGGACCAAGGCTATTTTTACATTTCTGCGGTGTTTGTGTTTAGCTGTAATTTTCCTCTTACTCATTTACTGTACCCACACATATTATATACCGTTTTTCTCGCCATTAAATTGACTTTCTAAAGATACCATTATTTTCATCATATCTTATAATTTACTATAAAAAAATTATAAAATATTAGGAAAAAATGGAAAAAAACACACTTTTTCTAACTTTGAACCCCAAAATCTGTTACACATCTACAACCACCAAAAAACACCCATGCTAAATAGTTTCTATATTTTGTCCTGAGTTTAGAAATACCCAATGTTTACATGTTCTTTGTTTTTTTTTGCAAGTTATAGGGAAATAAATACAAGTAGCACTTTGCTATTTCCAAACCACTTTTTTTCAAAATTAGCGCTAGTTACATTGGGACACTGATATCTTTCAGGAATACCTGAATATCCCTTGACATGTATATATTTTTTTTTAGAAGACATCCCAAAGTATTGATCTAGGCCCATTTTAGTATATTTCATGCAACCATCTCACTACCAAATGCGATCAAATACAAAAAATTGTTCACTTTTTCACAAATTGTTCTACAAACTTTAGGTTTCTCACTGAAATTATTTACAAACAACTTGTGCAATTATGGCATAAATGGTTGTAAATGCTTCTCTGGGATCCCCTTTGTTCAGAAATAGCAGACATATATGGCTTTGGCATTGCTTTTTGGTATTTAGAAGGCCGCTAAATGCCACTGCGCACCACACGTGTATTATGCCCAGCATTGAAGGGGTTAATTAGGGAGCTTGTAGGGAGCTTGTAGGGTTAATTTTAGCTTTAGTATAATGTAGTAGACAACCCAAAGTATTGATCTAGGTCCATTTTGGTATATTTCATGCCACCATTTCACCGCCAAATGCGAACAAATAAAAAAAAGCGTTACATTTTTCACAATTTTAGGTTTCTCACTGAAATTATTTACAAACAGCTTGTGAATTATGGCATAAATTGTTGTAAAAGCTTCTCTGGGATCCCCTTTGTTCAGAAATAGCAGACATATATGGCGTTGGCTTTACTTTTTGGTAATTGGAAGGCAGCTAAATGCCGTTGCGCACCACACGTGTATAATGCCCAGCATTGAAGGGGTTAATTAGGGAGCTTGTAGGGAGCTTGTAGGGTTAATTTTAGCTTTAGTGTAGGTATCAACCTCCCACATGACACATCACACCCCCTGATCCCTCCCAAACAGCTCTCTTCCCTCCCCCACCCCACAATTGTCCCCGCCATCTTAAGTACTGGCAGTAAATCTGCCAGTACTAAAATAAGAGTTTTTTGGGGATTTAAAAAAAAATAAAAAAATTCTGCTCTGTAGGATCCCCCCTTAGCCCCCAACCTCCCTGATCCCCCCCAAACAGCTCTCTAACCCCCCTCTCTGCCTTATTATGCGCCATATTGGGTACTGGCAGCTGTCTGCCAGTACCCAGTTTGAAATCAAACGTTTATCAAATTTTTTATTTTAATATTTTAAAACTACTATTTTCTGTAGTGTAGCTGCCCCCCCTCAACCCCCAACCTCCCACCCTCCCAGATCGTTAAAATGTATAATGTTCCCACCCTCTCTCCCACCAAGTACCACCTTACTTGTTGTTCCATAGTGTAGGGTTCCCACTCCCGCGCACGCGCACGCGCGCACACCAGCTCACGTGCACGCGCGCGCACTCAATACTGCCCCCCTTCCCACCGATGGCCACTCACCCGCCTCCCTGGATCAGCTCCCACCCACCAACGAACATAACCATTGATGGCCGATGCAGAGAGGGCCACAGGGTGGCTCTCTCTGCATCGGACAGCTAAAAATTTTTATAGCAGGATGCCTCAATATCGAGGCATCACTGCTATAACATGAAAGCAGTTGGAAGTGATCAGGATCGCTTCCACTGCTTTCAAAGACCAACGACGTACGGGGTACGTCCTTGGTCATTAACTGCATTTTTTTGCAGGACGTACCCCATACGTCGTTTGTCGTTAAGGGGTTAAAATTGAATGCTCTTTCAAAATCATGAAAAAGATAAATGTGGGTTTCACGTCCCTTTAATAGCATGGTATTTTTATTGATAAAAATCACAACATAAAATATATTATATATATATTTACATAAAAAAATACATGAAAATAAATTTAAAATATAAATATATATATATATATATATATATATATATATATATATTTGTCTATACAGTTAGGTCATTCCATAGAGTACCTTTACTCCTACACGTGCTAAAAGTTTGGTAGAATGAATAGTCCTGTGTACATTTGTTTTGGACAATCAAATGATGATAGGAATAGGAAAATCCTTTTAAATTCTTATTTTATTTCTGATTTTCGAATGTTACTTTTATTTTCAAATGTTCATAATTAGATCTAATAATCACATTTGCAATTTAGAATGTAATATTCGATTTAACAAATACCATTTCAGAAGTTCAAAAGTTCATGTGGTAGGGAATTTAGGAAATTGATCCATAATAGTTTCAAATATATCAATTTGAACGGTTCTATTTTGAATATTGTATAATTCCAATATTACATTTAAAGAGAGCATTAGAAATACTATTACAAATATATAAATTCAAATTTTTCAAATTATAATATTGCATAATTCAAATCGAATTAGAAAATTTTGAATAAAATATTATGTTTAAAGAAAGCATACTATTTATACATTAAACAAATGTTCGAATGTTGTTCAAACATTCAAAATTCAAAACAAATGAACAAATTTCTTAAAATTTGTTTCATTTTGCAAATGTTGTAAAACTCATATATAAATCCTGCAGATCCTCATAACAGTGAAATTCTACCTTACCACTTTCAATTTCAAAATGTCTAATTGAAAACAATAAACGAACTGACCACAAATGTTAAATAACAACAAAATTAATTAGTCTAAGAGTGTCAGGATATGATTTTACAAAGATGCTATGTATGATCTCATAATATGACTGAGTACCCAAACCAGAGATCCTCAATAAAATACCCAATTTGCTCCATACTCTCTTGGCAAAAAAAAAAACCCAGTATACTATGAAATGCTCCATTGTCTCAATACGGCACAGCACAAATAGGTCTAGGACAACATTTATCCAATAAACTCCCATTGGGCATACTCTTAAGGGCATAAAGTTTGCTATAACAAACTAGCCACTTTGTATCTCGGACTTTAAGAAGTATTCTGGGTTTATCTAAATTACATAACACCACTGGGATGTACACCCCTCAAGATCAAAAATATAAAAAAAATCATTCTTTCCAAAAGCAACTCATAACTTTTTCCTATGCAAATATCTCTGTTTAATTATGTTAAGTTTCCATGCTAAGTATTACAAATATATTCAGGCACAAAATATTTACAGGGCATTGTTTTCAGTTTATCTTCCAACCACAGCCTAACCATTAGAAAAACAAATTTCCCAAAAAGAAACTCCCACCTGTAGCCTTTGAATATGTTAGCTGCAACCAAGAAATACATTTGAAAGGGATATCATATTTCTCTAAAAAGAATAAAGATAGTTATAGTTAACTTTATCAAATACTTTTTCTTGGTCAAAACTTAAAACAGATTCTGTAAAATCTTCTTTTTCTGCACTATGAAAAAATCTGTCTGCCAGCAGCAAAAGCATTTGCAATTTTCCTACTGGAAATACCACAATATTGTTGGGGACTAATTACTATAAAGAAGAATATGCACAGTATAAAACATTTTAATAACTTACTTTGAAGCTCCCATTTTAGCACTGTTGATGAGGTTAGGCTGGGGCACCCATTTAAAGGGCATGAGAAAGCAGAAAGAGCAGACATTCACCGTCCCCTGCATATGAAAAGACAGATTACACAAACAGGAGCAAGCAGGAATCTGTAGACTTCAGTCTAAATCTGAAACTTTGGGGCTTAGTTAGGAGTCTGAAAATCAGCACAAAGTTGTTAAAAAAATAAGCAAAACTATACATTGTTGCAAAAACACTCCTAGATTGGCTATATAAATGGATCTTCTAGAGAACATTTATGCAGAGAAAATCTAGTGTACAATGTCCCTATATTAGGCCGTGAAAAAAAGTTTGACTTTGAACATATAACTTCCATTCCAATAATCCCCATTGTAGATTAGACATGTGCGATTCATTTCAGATCGATTCGGAAATTCGTCCGAATTCGTAAAATTCGGGATTCGGATCGATTCGGATTTCAGAATTAAAATAGTGCAGAATTTACCGAATAAATCCGAATTAGTTTGGATTTATTCTGATTTATTCGGTAGATTCGGATGGCAATGGATTACACTAGTATTGTACAGTATATTAGGTTATATCACTCTGCTATGGGTTACACCTAATATACAGTACATAATACTAGTCTAATACACAGCACATCCCACCTAACACTTACCGAAATTCCGAATTTCCGAACCGAACCGGGCCAAACGAACCAAATCCAGCCGAATTTATTCGAATCTGAATGAATCCGAAACGAATCCGAAACAAATTTTTCCGCCATGCACATATCTATTGTAGATCTTCTTAGGCATAATAAGGACTTCACATTGGCATTTCAGACAGAAAATGATGTCCTCTTCTGGAATGGATCAAATCCAATGATCACTCTCCAGCCTGGTAATTGGACTTACATCAAAGTTCTTCCTCTCAGGTGTGTCTTTTACAATTGTGTATACAGCTGCCAGAAAGTCTCCAGATGAGATAGCATCTTAAAGCTGATATCATAATGCTCTGAATATGGAGCATATAGCAGAGCATAAATAGCATACGGATGAAATCCCAGTGATTTGTTAATAAGCACCTGACCCACATACTCCAGACTTCTGTCCTCGTTTTTTTAGCCCACTGGCCTCCCTAACAGGCCACATTTTATGGATATCTGAACTAGAGCACTGGTGAAATAATCAGCTGATTAGTAAACATGGCTATTTTACCTGCTCTCATCAATGTAATCCTGAAAAACTGGCCTGTTGGGGAGGCCTGAGGACAAGTGTGAAAACCAGTGTGATAGCCACAATAGGTTAATCTGGCAACATTCCTAAATGTTGCCAGGTAAATTAGAAAAAGACTTTGGGCCTCTGCAAACTTCATGTCTGGAAGTTAAAGGTTGGTCAGTAAAGGAGCAGCATTTACTTTAAAAACAGGAGGCAGAGATGACACAACATTGGTAAAGTACTTACTGGGGTCTGCTGCAGCTCCATGCAATCTTTTAATTACAGGCATTTTGGGACCAGCCTCAGCTCCTGGCAAAGTTATAATTTAAGGTTATTTAAATCCCAAAACTGATCATTGCAGCTGTGTGATAAGCTCCACTGCTGAGTCTTGCTGACTGTTGTAAATCTGTAGCTTCTGGTTTATGTTGCAATACTGTGCTTTGTTTGCAGGAGTTCCTTGCACTGTGCAATTAGTATTGCTTGCAGGTTGTCTTATATACTGAGAATCAGAGTCGTAACTAGAAACTTCAGGGCCCTTGTGCAAGAATCCATGAAGGGCCCCCCAGCTCATGGTACGGTGCAAGGCTGACATGCATTACTATAAATATATATATATATATATACACAGTATATATATATATATATATATATATATATATATATATATATATATATATATATATATATATATATATGTATATTATGGTCTTTATTTTTTTCTCATATATGGAAAAGCTCACTTCCTATCTAATGTTTCAGCACCAGTTTGTCTCAGCACCAGTTTGGGTCTATCTCAAAAAAGTGTATATATATATATATATATATATATATATATATATATATAAATATGTATATACAGTATATACATACATACACACACACACACACACATTGAAAATCATTATCGCTAACTATGTGTGGGTATGAAGTATATCTGTACTGCCTACTTGTGAGATATATACATATACACACACTGAATAGCATTATGGCTATCTATACACTTTAATGTATGGGTATGAAAAATATCTGTACTGCATTCTTGTTATTTTTATATATGCAGTATATATATATATATATATATATATATATATTTCTCCAACATTGGTGTGTCCGGTCCATGGCGTCATCCATAACTTGTGGGAATATTCTCTTCCCCAACAGGAAATGGCAAAGAGCACAGCAAAAGCTGTCCATATAGTCCCTACTAGGCTCCGCCCACCCCAGTCATTCTCTTTGCCGCTGAACAAGCAGCATCTCCACGGAGATGGTGAAGAGTATGTGGTGTTTAGTTGTAGTTTTTTATTCTACTATCAAGAGTTTGTTATTTTAAAATAGTGCTGGTATGTACTATTTACTCTGAAACAGAAAAGGATGAAGAGTTCTGTTTGTGAGAGGAGTATGATTTTAGCAGCAGTAACTAAAATCGTTTTCTGTTCCCACACAGGACTGTTGAGATGAGATAACTTCAGTTGGGGGGAACAGTTGGCAGACTTTTCTGCTTAAGGTATGACTAGCCATATTTCTAACAAGACTGTGTAATGCTGGAAGGCTGTCATTTTCCCCTCATGGGGACCGGTAAGCCATTTTCTTAGTCTCAAACAGAATAAAGGGCTTAATATGGGCTATAAAACTGGTAGACACTTTTATGGGCTAGATCGATTGCTTTATTTGGGCATTTTATACAGTTTGATGTTGAAATTCACACTTTATAACTTTGGGGAACGTTTTTTTACGTCAGGCACTGGTTTAGACACCTTCCCAGTCAGGAGGGGCCTTCTCTGTAGTAGGCAGAGCCTCATTTTCGCGCCATTACTGCGCAGTTACTTTTGAGAGCAGTACATGCAGCTGCATGTGTGTGGGTCTGGAAGTAGTTGAAAAGGTTCCTAGAAGGCTTCATTTGGTATCGTATGCCCCCCTGGGTTTGGTAAAGTTGCAGCAAAGAATGGAGCTGGGACTGTAGAGGGGTCAAAACTGTAAATGGCTCTGGTTTCCTCATTTTAGGGGTTAAAGGTCTGAAATTTGGGGTGCAATGCTTTGAATGCTTTAAGACACTGTGGTGAAAATTTGGTTAAAATTGAACAATTCCTTCATAGTTTTTCACATATTCAGTAAAAAAGTGTGCCCTGTTTAAAATTTAAAGAGACAGTAACGGTTTTGTTTTAAAACGGTTTTTGTACTTTATTGACAAGTTTAAGCCTGTTTAACATGTCTGTGCCTTCAGATAGACTATGTTCTGTATGTATGGAAGCCAATGTGTCTCCCCCTTCAAATATGTGTGATAATTGTGCCATAGCGTCCAAACAAAGTAAGGACAGTACTGCCACAGATAGTAAAGTTGCCCAAGATGATTCATCAGATGAAGGGAGTAGACATAGTTCTACATCATCTCCTTCTGTGTCTACACCAGTTTTGCCCACGCAGGAGACCCCTAGTACTTCTAGCGCGCCAATGCTTGTTACTATGCAACAATTGACGGCAGTAATGGATAACTCCATAGCAAATATTTTATCCAAAATGCCTGCATTTCAGAGAAAGCGCGATTGCTCTGTTTTAAACACTGTAGAGCAGGAGGGAGCTGATGATAATTGCTCTGTCATACCCTCACACCAATCTGAAGTGGCCATGAGGGAGGTTTTGTCAGATGGGGAAATTTCTGATTCAGGTAGAATTTCTCAACAGGCAGAACCTGATGTTGTGAAATTTAAATTTAAATTAGAGCATCTCCGTGCACTGCTTAAGGAGGTGCTATCTACTCTGGATGATTGTGACAACCTGGTCATTCCAGAAAAATTGTGCAAGATGGACAAGTTCCTAGAGGTTCCGGTGCACCCCGACGCTTTTCCTATACCCAAGCGGGTGGCGGACATAGTGAATAAGGAGTGGGAGAAGCCCGGCATACCTTTTGTCCCCCCCCCTATATTTAAGAAATTATTTCCTATGGTCGACCCCAGAAAGGACTTATGGCAGACAGTCCCTAAGGTCGAGGGGGCAGTTTGTACACTACTATTCCTATCGAGGATAATTGTGCTTTCAAAGATCCTATGGATAAAAAAATTGGAGGGTTTACTTAAAAAGATTTTTGTACAGCAAGGTTACCTCCTGCAACCTATTTCGTGCATTATTCCTGTCACTACAGCAGCGTGGTTCTGGTTCGAGGAACTAGAAAAGTCGCTCAGTAGAGAGACTCCGTATGAGGAGGTTATGGACAGAATTCATGCACTTAAGTTAGCTAATTCCTTTATTTTAGATGCCGCTTTGCAGTTAGCTAGATTAGCGGCGAAAAATTCAGGGCTTGCAATTGTGGCGCGCAGAGCGCTCTGGCTAAAGTCTTGGTCAGCGGATGTATCTTCCAAGACAAAATTGCTTAATATCCCTTTCAAGGGTAAAACCCTTTTTGGGCCAGAATTGAAAGAGATTATCTCAGACATCACTGGTGGTAAGGGCCATGCCCTCCCACAAGATAGGCCTTTCAAGGCCAAGAATAAGTCTAATTTTCGTTCCTTTCGCAATTTCAGGAACGGACCGGCCTCCAACTCTGCAGCCTCTAGACAAGAGGGTAATGCTTCGCAAACCAATACAGCTTAGAAACCGATGCAAGGCTGGAACAAGGGTAAGCAGGCCAAGAAGCCTGCTGCTGCTACCAAAACAGCATGAAGGAGTAGCCCCCGATCCGGGACCGGATCTAGTAGGGGGCAGACTCTCTCTCTTCGCTCAGGCTTGGGCAAGAGATGTTCAGGATCCCTGGGCACTAGAAATAGTTTCTCAGGGTTATCTTCTGGAATTCAAGGAACTACCCCCAAGGGGAAGGTTCCACATGTCTCACTTATCTTCAAACCAAATAAAGAGACAGGATCAGCGAGTTCTCTAAAAGGACAGATTTCTGCTTTATCTGTCTTGTTACACAAACGACTGGCAGCTGTGCCAGATGTTCAAGCTTTTGTTCAGGCTTTGGTCAGGATCAAGCCTGTTTACAGAGCTTTGACTCCTCCCCGGAGTCTGAATTTAGTTCTTTCAGTTCTTCAAGGGGTTCCGTTTGAACCTCTACATTCCATAGATATCAAGATGTTATCTTGGAAAGTTCTGTTTTTGGTTGCTATTTCTTCTGCTAGAAGAGTTTCTGAGTTATCTGCTCTGCAGTATAATCCGCCCTATCTGGTGTTCCATTCAGATAAGTTTGTTTTGCGTACTAAACCTGGTTTCCTTCCAAAGGTTGTTTCCAACAAGAATATTAACCAGGAAATAGTTGTGCCTTCTTTGTGTCCGAATCCAGTTTCAAAGAAAGAGCGTTTGTTACATAATTTAGATGTAGTACGTGCTTTAAAGTTCTATTTAGAAGCAACAAAGGATTTCAGACAAACGTCTTCTCTGTTTGTCGTTTATTCTGGCAAGAGGAGAGGTCAAAAAGCTACTGCTACCTCTCTTTCCTTTTGGCTGAAAAGCATCATCCGATTGGCTTACGAGACTGCCGGACGGCAGCCTCCCGAACGAATCACAGCTCACTCTACTAGGGCTGTGGCTTCCACATGGGCCTTCAAGAACGAGGCTTCTGTTGATCAGATATGTAAGGCAGCGACTTGGTCTTCCCTGCACACTTTTGCCAAATTCTACAAATTTGATACTTTTGCTTCTTCGGAGGCTATTTTTGGGAGAAAGGTTTTGCAAGCCGTGGTGCCTTCTGTTTAGGTAACCTGATTGGCTCCCTCCCTTCATCCGTGTCCTAAAGCTTTGGCATTGGTTCCCACAAGTTATGGATGACGCCGTGGACCGGACACACCAATGTTGGAGAAAACAGAATTTATGGTTACGTGATAAATTACTTTCTCCAACGGTGTGTCCGGTCCACGGCCCGCCCTGGTTTTTTAATCAGGTTTGATAAATGTCTTTCTTTAACTACAGTCACCACGGCACCCTATGGTTTCTCCTTTTTTTTCTCCTGTCCGTCGGTCAAATGACTGGGGTGGGCGGAGCCTAGGAGGGACTATATGGACAGCTTTTGCTGTGCTCTTTGCCATTTCCTGTTGGGGAAGAGAATATTCCCACAAGTTATGGATGACGCCGTGGACCGGACACACCGTTGGAGAAAGTAATTTATCAGGTAAGCATAAATTCTGTTATATATATTATATATAAGTACAATTATATTTCTTTCACAAGATATGGTGAGTCCACAATGTCATCAATTACTAGTGGGAATATCACTCCTGGCCAGCAGGAGGAGGCAAAGAGCACTACAGCAAAGCTGTTAAGTATCACTCCCCTTCCCATAAACCCCAGTCATTCTCTTTGCCTCTGTCAATGGAGGAGGTGAAGTTTTGGTGTCTGAGGAAAATTATATTTTTTTCACTGCAAGCAAGTTTTAACTAGTATAGAAAGCCAAAGTAGGTTTTTCTCTGTTCTTTCCTTTTTCAAAGATTGGGTCTAGCCATAGTACACGTTAATCTCTTCAGTAGGGTAGTGGTGGCTTTAAAGCAGTTAAGAACTTGTCAAGTGGGCTTCACTGCGTTTTCCTAACATGTTGCTGCCCTAGTATAGAAAGCCAGAGTAGGTTTACTCTGTTCTTTCTTTTTTCTACAGGTCTCTGTGAGGAGCGGCTTCCTCTCACACTGTGTAAGCTGTCCTCCTGCTGGACGGTCAGACTGCAGGTAAGTGCCTTTTGGGTATGGGAGACTGTGCACTTTAAAGGACCCTGCTAGATAATAATTTGGGACACAATATATCCTAGTTAGGATATTACTTATGGCAGTGGGCAGGTACTTTATGTAGATATGTGATAGAGACTACATTACCCCCTTTATTGGTGTTGAAGGGGTTAATCATGTATGTGAGGCAAAACTTTATTGGTACCAGATAAAGAGAGAGGCATTCTTGAACTGTGTTCAGGATCTTTCTTCCTGGGAGTGATAGTTCTAGTTCTAGTAAGGGAACAGGACCTATGGTTCTATTCAAATTTGTTCTTGGTTCCCAATAAAATGGGAATTTTTTTACCCTTTCTAGACCTTATGTGTCTCATCCAATTGCTCAGAGTTAAGTACCATCCTTCTATATGGAATTCTTTCGTTCCATTCTTCCTTGGTCCAAGAGGGTCAGTTCATGACGACCATAGACCTGAAGGATATGTATCTTCATGTTTCCTTCCAGGGATCATTTTAATTTTTCTGAGATTTGCCATTTTAAAAAAAAAATCACTTTCACTTTGTGGTTCTTGGCAGGGATTCTGGGAAGAGTTCCCTTGTTCCAGCTACAAGGGTGGCTTTCTTAGGGATCATCATAGATTCCCTATCTATGTAAATATTTCTGACAGAGGTCATAAAATCAAAGATTCTTTCCTCTCTCTGCAGTCTAGACAACTGGGAAGCGGACTTCCTGAGCAGACAGACTTTTCATACCGGGGAGTGGGCTCTCCATCCGGAAGTGTTCTCCAGGTTAACCCTCAAATGGGGTTGCCGGAGTTAGATCTTATGGCGTCTCGGCAGAGCGCCAAGCTTCCAAGGTAAGTTTGAGTTCAAGAGATCCGCAGGCCGTCCTGATAGATGCTCTGGCAGTTCCGTGGGATTTCAGTCTGGCTTACCTGTTTTTCTCCATTTGCTCTCCTTCCACGAGTCATTGCTCATATCAAGCAGGAGAGAGCATTGGTAATTCTAATTGCCCCTGCGTGGCCTCACAGAATCTGGTATGTAGACCTAGTGAAGATGTCATCTCTTCCACCTTGGAGGTTTCCTCTGAGGATGGACCTTCTAACTCAGGGTCCATTCCTTCATCTATATCTCATTTTTCTGAAGCTGACTGCTTGGTGTTTGAATGCTTAGTTCTGTCTAAGCATGGTTTTTCTGGGTTGGTCATTGAGACCATGATTCAGGCTCACAAACCTCACAAATCTCATTTTTCTGAAGCTGACTGCTTGGTGTTTGAATGCTTTGTTCTGTCTAAGCATGGTTTTTCTGGGTTGGTCATTGAGACCATGATTCAGGCTCACAAACATGTTACTAGACAGATCCCCATAAGGTATGACAGAGAAATCTTTCTGCTAATGAAGAGTTATAATACGAACATACCAGCCTGTCTAGTAGTGATTCTGTATTTGCTGCAATTCCCCAATTAGGGACTGCTGTGTTAAATACCTTTTTTGGTGTGAAACCAAGGCTACTCTTGCAGTAGGGTTAGTATTCCTATGTTTTGTCTTTTCTCCAGGAAGGTCTGGAGGAGGGATTGTCAATCAGTTCTATGTAGGGTCAGAGTTCTGCATTATCTTTTTTGTTACTCAATTGTCTGGCGGATGTGCCAGATGTTCTATCTTTTGTCAGGCCCTGGTCAGCATCAGGCCTATATTTTATTCTTTAAAAAAAACCTTGTAGATGCGAGGGTCTCCAATTAAATAATACACATATAGCACTCAGAAGGTTACAAGTTATTGAATATTTTCTTGTATGTGATCTTACAATTTGATCACTACTAATGGTGATTGTCAAATCTCAGAAAGAGAAAGAAGGGGGTGGGAATGAATTCTAAAATTTAACTTTTAATGTTTTCAATAAATTTAAAAATAAAGGGAAACATTTACTTTAAAAACATACACACAAGTCTAATTCTGCTATTGTCACTTTTGTCTAAAGTGTCATATTCTTGTGTGCAACAGTGATAATGCTGGGATATAGTTGCCTGGGGGGTCAAATGAGCAAATATAAAAATGGAACCCTGAGCAGGATTGGGCAATATTGTTTGAATGCTGGTATTGGTAATGGCGTAGTTCAGGATAAAAGAGATTGTCTCTTTAAATGCATATGACACTTTAGACAAAAGTGACAATAGCAGAATTAGACTTGTGTGTGTGTTTTTAAAGTAAATTTTTCCCTTTATTTTTAAATTTATTGAACTCATTAAAAGTTAAATTTTAGAATTAATTCCCACTCTCTTCTTTCTCTTTCTGAGATTTGACAATCACCATTAGAAGTGATCAAATTGTAAGATCAGATACAAGGAAATATCCAATAACTTGTAACCTTCTGAGTGCTATATGTGTATTCTTTAATTGGAGACCCTCGCATCTATAAGTTTTTTTTCGAAGTTTGTTTAATACACAGCACCACTTTCCTCAACACATATATACTGTACTAACAAATAGTAATGTTGCGAACATAAAATTTTGCGTTCGCGAACGGCGAACGTGATTCTCCGCATAAGTTTGCGAACGGGCGAACCGCCATAGACTTCAATAGGCAGGCAAATTTTAAAACCCACAGGTACTCTTTCTGGCCACAATAGTGATGGAAAAGTTGTTTCAAGGGGACTAACACCTGGACTGTGGCATGCCGGAGGGGGATCCATGGCAAAACTCCCATGGAAAATGACATAGTTGATGCAGAGTCTGGTTTTAATCCATAAAGGGCATAAATCACCTAACATTCCTAAATTGTTTGGAATAACGTGCTTTAAAACATCAGGTATGATGTTGTATCGAGCAGGTAGTGTAAGGGTTACGCCCGCTTCACAGTGACAGACCAAACTCCCCGTTTAACGCACTGCAAACAGTCCATTTGCACAACCGCAAACTCCCCTTTTGCACAAGGTTGGATACCAAGCTAGCCATGTCCCGTTCCTTGTCCTCACTGATGTCATTGAAGGTCTCTTCCTCCACCCAGCCACGTACAACACCAAGGGTCCCCGAAAGGTGACAACTAGCCCTCTGGGACGCCTGCTGTGTTTGGTCTTCCACCTCCTCAAAGCCACCTTCCTCCTCTGACTCCTCTTCTTCAGACTCTTCTCTCTGCGTTGCCTCTCTCTGCATTATTAAAAGGTGTGTTAAGTAGTACTATTCCTATCAGTTTAATCCCTGTTACATCCCCTATCAGGGGATATGTATATGGCATCGATTTTAGGAACCGGGAGAAGGAAAAAGATGCTTGGACGGTCCACCTACTTCAAATTTGGGGCACTGCAATCTAATGTGCCACCATATAGGAGTGGTGTGTTAAGTAGTACTATTCTTATCAGTTTAATCCCTGTTACGTCCCCTATAAGGGGACGTGTATATGGCATCGATTTTAGGAACCGGGAGATGGAAAAAGATGCTTGCTCGGTCCTCCTACTTCAAATTTGGGGCACTGCGCGTGCAATCTAATGTGCCACCAGATAGGAGTGGTGTGTTAAGTAGTACTATTCTTATCAGTTTAATCCCTGTTACGTCCCCTATCAGGGGACGTGTATATGACATCGATTTTAGGAACTGGGAGATGGAAAAAGATGCTTGCTCTGTCCTCCTACTTCAAATTTGGGGCACTGCACGTGCAATCTAATGTGCCACCAGATAAGAGTGGTGTGTTAAGTAGTACTATTCTTATCAGTTTAATCCCTGTTACGTCCCCTATCAGGGGACGTGTATATGGCATCGATTTTAGGAACCGGGAGATGGAAAAAAATGCTTGCTCGGTCCTCCTACTTCATATTTGGGGCACTGCACGTGCAATCTAATGTGCTACCAGATAGGAGTGGTGTGTTAAGTAGTACTATTCTTACCAGTTTAATCCCTGTTACGTCCCCTATCAGGGGACGTGTATATGGCATCGAATTTAGGAACCGGGAGATGGAAAAAGATGCTTGGTTGGTCCTCCTACTTCAAATTTGGGGCACTGCGCCTGCAATCTAATGTGCCACCAGATAGGAGTGGTGTGTTAAGTAGTTCTATTCTTATCAGTTTAATCCCTGTTACGTCCCCTATCAGGGGATGTGTATATGGCATCGATTTTAGGAACCGGGGAGATTGAAAAAAGATGCTTGGTCGGACCTCCTACTTCAAATTTGGAGCACTGCACATGTGAGTGGTGTGTTAAGTAGTACTATTCCTATCAGTTTAATCCCTGTTATGTGCCTTTTTTTTGTTTGGTTTTTTAAGCCACAGTGCAGCACCAGAGGCCAGAAAAATTAGGCATGTACACATGTCTGAAAAATTAGGTATTGTTGCAGCCTCTGCTATAGCAGCGGCCAGAAAAATTGATGTTTGTTTCCCAGGCAGAAAGTGCCATAAAACATTGCGGCTTGAGCCCTAGTTGGTGGTGGATAAGTCACGCAAGTCATGCGGCATTCAGAGATAAAATACAGCAGCGTCTGGACCATTTTTAGCCCAAGGCAGCTCATCTCATCAGGCCTTTTTTAGTCGAATGTATCGCCCACTGTCAGTCCCTTCAGGATCCATTCCTCATTCATCTTAATAAAGGTGAGGTAATCTAGACTTTTTTGACCTAGGCGACTTCTCTTCTCAGTGACAATACCTCCTGCTGCACTGAAGGTCCTTTCTGACAGGACACTTGAAGCGGGGCAGGCCAGAAATTCTATCGCAAATTGGGATAGCTCAGGCCACAGGTCAAGCCTGCACACCCAGTAGTCAAGGGGTTCATCGCTCCTCAGAGTGTCGATATCTGCAGTTAAGGCGAGGTAGTCTGCTACCTGTCGGTTGAGTCGTTCTCTGAGGGTGGACCCTGAAGGCCTGTGGTGATTCGTAGGACTTAAAAAGCTCCACATGTCCTCCATCAATAACACGTCTGTAAAGTGTCCTGTCCTTGCCGGAGTGGTCATGGGAGGAGGAGGATTACTTTCACCTCCTCCCCTGTTAGATTCCCGTTGTGCTGTGACATCACCCTTATACGCTGTGTAAAGCATACTTTTTAATTTATTTTGGAACTGCTGCATCCTTTCCGACTTGCGGTAATTCAGTAACATTTCAGGCACTTTATGCTTATACCGGGGGTCTAGTAGCATGGACACCCAGTACAGGTCGTTCTCCTTCAGCCTTTTTATACGAGGGTCCCTCAACAGGCATGAGAGCATGAAAGACCCCATTTGAACAAGTTCGGATGCCGAGCTACTCATGTCCCGTTCCTCATCCTAAGTGATCTCACTGAAGGTATGTTCTTCCCCCCAGCCACGTACAACACCACGGGTACCAGATAGGTGACAACGAGCACCCTGGGATGCTTGTTGTGGTTGGTCTTCCTCCTCCTCCTCAAAGCCACATTCCTCCTCTGACTCCTCTTCTTCACAATCCTCTTCCAGCGTTGCCGCAGGTCCAGCAAGCAATGCTGATAAGGCTGTTTCTGGTGGTGATGGTGACCACAACTCTTCCTCTTCACGCTCATCTACGGTCTGATCCAGCACTCTTCGCAGGGCACGCTCCAGGAAGAAAACAATTGGTATGATGTCGCTGATGGTGCCTTCGGTGCAACTGACTAGGTTTGTCACCTCCTCAAAAGGATGCATGAGCCTACAGGCATTGTGCATGAGCGTCCAGTAACATGGCAAAAAAATTCCCAGCTCCGCAGAGGCTGTCCTAGCACCCCGGTCATACAAATAGTCGTTAACGGCTTTTTCTTGTTGGAGCAGGCGGTCGAACATTAGGAGTGTTGAATTCCAACGTGTCGGGCTGTCGCAAATCAAGCGCCTCACTGGCATGTTGTTTCACCGCTGTATATCTGAAAAGTGCGCCATGGCCATGTAGGAATGCCTGAAATGACCACACACCTTCCTGGCCTGCTTCAGGACGTCCTGTAAGCCTGGGTACTTATGCACAAAGCGTTGTATGATCAGATTACCCACATGTGCCATGCACGGCACATGTGTCAACTTGCCCAAATTCAATGCCGCCAACAAATTTCTTCCGTTGCCACAAACCACTTTGCCGATCTCCAGTTGGTGCGGAGTCAGCCACTGATCCACCTGTGCGTTCAAGGCGGACAGGAGTGCTGGTCCGGTGTGACTTTCTGCTTTCAGGCAAGTCAACCCCAAGACGGTGTGACACTGCCGTATCCGGGATGTGGAATAGTACCTGGGGAGCTGGGGGGGTGCCGTTGATGTGAAGCAAGATGCAGCAGCAGAAGAGGACTCAGCCGAGGAGGTTATGGAAAAGGATGGAGTAGGAGAAGTAGAGGAGGTGGCAGCAGGCCTGCCTGCAAGTCGTGGTGGTGTCACAACTCCTCTGCAGAGCCACGCATTCCATGCTTGGCAGCCGTCAGCAGGTTTACCCAATGCGCAGTGTAGGTGATATACCTGCCCTGACCATGCTTTGCAGACCAGGTATCAGTGGTTAGATGGACCCTTGCCCCAACACTGTGTGCCAGACATGCCATTACTTCCTTTTGCACAATCGAGTACAGGTTGGGGATTGCCTTTTGTGCAAAGAAATTTCGTCCGGGGACCTTCCACTGCGGTGTCCCAATAGCTACAAATTTTTGGAACGCCTCAGACTCCACCAGCTTGTATGGTAAAAGCTGGAGGGCTAAGAGTTCAGACAAGCCAGCTGTCAGATGCCGGGCAAGGGGGTGACTTTGTGACATTGGCTTCTTACGCTCAAACATGTCCTTGACAGACACCTGACTGTGGGCAGATGAGCAGGAACTGCACAAGGCAAGAGATGGAGTGGCGGATGGTTGAGAGGGGGCAAGGAGGACAGCAGTGGTTGACGTGGCTGAAGATGCTGGACCAAGAGGAGGATGGCGGCTTTTAGTTTGTGTGCTGCTTGTACTCATCTGTTGATCCCATAGGCATTTGTGATGTGCAATCATGTGCCTTTGCAAAGCAGTTGTACCTAGGTGGGTGTTGGACTTCCCACGACTCAGTTTCTTTTGGCAGAGGTTGCAAATGGCATCGCTGTTGTCAGAGGCAGACACACAAAAAAATGCCACACTGCTGAGATCTGCAATGACGGCATTCTGGTGGTGGCAACAGCATGCGTTGATTGGCGTGCTGTCTGGCTGACCCTGGGTGCCGATGCATGCTGTCTGACTGTGCCACTAGCTCCTTGCGACAACCTCCCCCTGCTTCCAACTCGTCTCCTCCTCCTCTCTGTCTCCCCATCTGAACTTTCCCCCTCTTCTTCTTCTCTTCTAGCGGGCACCCACGTGACATCCACGGATGCATCGTCATCATCAACCGCTTCACTTGTATCTGACAACTCAGCAATGGAAGCAGCAGCGGGTACAACATCATCATCATCACACCGTACAGCCATGTGTGTAATGCTGCCTGACTGAGACATATCCCTGTTATCTACATCCTCTGGCGATAATGGTTGCGCATCACTCATTTCTTCCAACTGATGTGTAAATAACTCCTCTGACAGATCGAGTGAAGCTGGTGTGGTGCTAGTGTTGATGGTGGCGGCAGGTGGGCCAGTGGTAACTTGAGAGGTGCCCAAAGCTAAGCTGGAGGAGGATGGTGCCTCAAGGTTCCGAGCGGAAGCTGTAGAAGATTGGGTGTCCTGTGTTAGCCAGTCAACTATGTCCTCAGAGTCAGAACTTTTCGAGTTCAGGGTACGTGGCCTCTGAACACTTGGCATTATTCTAGGGCCAAAGGGAATCACAGCACCACTACCACGACAGCCCCTGCGGGGTGGCCTGCCTCTGCCTGTCATTTTTTTTTCGATTAGTGGTGCATGCAAGCTACTGTGACAACAGATATGAGTGGCACTGTGCACTGGCAGAAGTTGGCAGAGTAGACGCTGTAGGACAGACACACGCTTGCAGACAACTAACTGCTATTCAATCTATTACAGTCAAAATTGTATTTTTTTTTTTTAAATGTACACTACTGTTACACCAGATATGAGTTGCACTGGTGTGACACTGTGCCCTGGCAGGCACTGAAACGCACACGTGTGAAGGAAACTGACTGCTATTATTTCACAGTCAAAAAAGTGTTGTTTTTTTTTAAATGTACACTACTGTTACAACAGATATGAGTGGTGGCACTGGGGTGACACTGTTCCCTGGCAAGCACTGAAACACACACGTGTGAAGGAAACTGACTGCTATTATTTCACAGTCAAAAAAGTGTTGTTTTTTTTAAATGTACACTACTGTTACAACAGATATGAGTGGTGGCCCTGGGGTGACACTGTGCCCTGGCAGGCACTGAAACGCACACGTGTGAAGGAAACTGACTGCTATTATTTCACAGTCAAAAAAGTGTTGTTTTTTTTTAAATGTACACTACTGTTACAACAGATATGAGTGGTGGCACTGGGGTGACACTGTGCCCTGGCAGGCACTGAAACGCACACATGTGAAGGAAACTGACTGCTATTATTTCACAGTCAAAAAAGTGTTGTTTTTTTAAATGTACACAACTGTTACAACAGATATGAGTGGTGGCACTGGGGTGACACTGTGCCCTGGCAGGCACTGAAACGTACACGTGTGAAGGAAACTGACTGCTATTATTTCACAGTCAAAAAAGTGTTGTTTGTTTTAAATGTACACTACTGCTACAACAGATAGGAGTTGCACTGGTGTGACACTGTGCCCTGGCATGCACTGAAACGCACACATGTGAAGGAAACTGACTGCTATTATTTCACAGTCAAAAAAATTTGTTTTTTTAAATGTACACTACTATTACAACAGATATGAGTGGTGGCACTGGGGTGACACTGTGCCCTGGCAGGCACTGAAACGCACACGTGTGAAGGAAACTGACTGCTATTATTTCACAGTCAAAAAAGTGTTGTTGTTTTTTTTTAAATGTACACTACTGTTACACCAGATATGAGTTGCACGGGTGTGACACTGTACCCTGGCAGGCACTGAAACGCACACATGTGAAGGAAACTGACTGCTATTATTTCACAGTCAAAAAAGTGTTGTTGTTTTTTAAATGTACACTACTGTTACAACAGATATGAGTGGTGGCACTGGGGTGACACTGTGCCCTGGCAGGCACTGAAACGCACACGTGTGAAGGAAACTGACTGCTATTATTTCACATTAAAAAAGTGTTTTTTTAAATGTACACTACTGTTACAACAGATATGTGTGGTGGCACTGGGGTGACACTGTGCCCTGGCAGGCACTGAAACGCACACGTGTGAAGGAAACTGACTGCTATTATTTCACAGTCAAAAAAGTATTGTTTTTTTTAAATGTACACTACTGTTACAACAGATATGAGTTGCACTGGTGTGACACTGTGCCCTGGCAGGCACTGAAGCACACACATGTGAAGGAAACTGACTGCTATTATTTTACAGTCAAAAAAGTGTTGTTTTTTTTTAAATGTACACTACTGTTACAACAGATATGAGTGGTTGCACTGGTGTGACACTGTGCCCTGGCATGCACTGAAACGCACACGTGTGAAGGAAACTGACTGCTATTATTTCACATTAAAAAAGTGTTGCTTTTTTAAATGTACACTACTGTTACAACAGATATGAGTGGTGGCACTGGGGTGACACTGTGCCCTGGCAGGCACTGAAACGCACACGTGTGAAGGAAACTGACTGCTATTATTTCACAGTCAAAAAAGTGTTGTTGTTTTTTTTTAAATGTACACTACTGTTACACCAGATATGAGTTGCACGGGTGTGACACTGTACCCTGGCAGGCACTGAAATGCACATGTGTGAAGGAAACTGACTGCTATTATTTCACAGTCAAAAAAGTGTTGCTTTTTTTAAATGTAGACTACTGTTACAACAGATATGAGTGGTGGCACTGGGGTGACACTGTGCCCTGGCAGGCACTGAAACGCACACGTGTGAAGGAAACTGACTGCTATTATTTCACATTAAAAAAAGTGTTGTTTTTTTTAAATGTAGACTACTGTTACAACAGATATGAGTGGTGGCACTGGGGTGACACTGTGCCCTGGCAGGCACTGAAACGCACACGTGTGAAGGAAACTGACTGCTATTATTTCACATTAAAAAAAGTGTTGTTTTTTTTAAATGTACACTACTGTTACAACAGATATGTGTGGTGGCACTGGGGTGACACTGTGCCCTGGCAGGCACTGAAACGCACACGTGTGAAGGAAACTGACTGCTATTATTTCACAGTAAAAAAAGTGTTGTTTTTTTTTAAATGTACACTACTGTTAAAACAGATACGAGTGGTGGCCCTGGGGTGACACTGTGCCCTGGCAGTCACTGAAACGCACATGTGTGAAGGAAACTGACTGCTATTATTTCACAGTAAAAAAAGTGTTGTTGTTTTTTTTTTTTTAAACAGGCTTTATTGAAAATATCAGACATCGGTACAATATATAAAAAAAAACAGAAATACTTCGGAATACAATGTGGCTCACAAGAGCAGAGAGAAGTAAAACTGCAAACAAAGTCCGTCTTAGCTCTTGCCCCCCAGTGGGGAGAGAGGTGTTTTTGTTCTCCAATAGTAGCTTTCAAAAATATTTGTATCAATCCTTGAGTCCAATCTAATCCACAAAGCCTGACAGTTTTACAGTTCAAAAAATTTGTAACATTAGAAAATATTCAATCCAACATCAATCTTATAAGGCAAAATTGTGTATAACTGGTAAAGTTCTGTGGAGGGTGAATAAGGAGAGAGAAGTAAAGAGAAAGAGGGGAAAGAATCCATAAGGGAGAGGGAAGAAAAGGAAAGGAAGAGAAAAAAAAAAAAAAAAAAATTAAAAATTCTGGTTTGGGGTTAAAGGACGTCTACAGAGTAAATACTACTCCACCCTGTGGTGGTAGTTAAGGTAAGGTGTCATTCCATGTTGCTAACATCATCTCATGGGTTCCTAGTTGTTTAATTTTTAGGTAATGTAGGCCTAGGCTTAGAGTTCGGCGTTAGCCGTGAAAACCAGCGTTAGAGGCTCCTAACGCTGGTTTTAGGCTACCGCCGGTATTTGGAGTCATTCAAAATAGGGTTTAACGCTCACTTTTCAGCCGCGACTTTTCCATACCGCAGATCCCCTTACGTCAATTGCGTATCCTATCTTTTCAATGGGATCTTCCTAACGCCGGTATTTAGAGTCGTTTCTGAAGTGAGCGTTAGACATCTAACGACAAAACTCCAGCCGCAGGAAAAAAGCAGGAGTTAAGAGCTTTCTGGGCTAACGCCGGTTCATAAAGCTCTTAAATACTGTACCCTAAAGTACACTAACACCCATAAACTACCTATGTACCCCTAAACTGAGCTCCCCCCACATCGCCGCAACTCGATTAAATTTTTTTAACCCCTAATCTGCCGACCGCCACCTACGTTATACTTATGTACCCCTAATCTGCTGCCCCTAACACCGCCGACCCCTGTATTATATTTATTAACCCCTAACCTGCCCCCCTCAACGTCGCCGCCAGCTACTTACAATAATTAACCCCTAATCTGCTGACCGCAAAGCGCCGCCACCTACGTTATCCTTATGTACCCCTAATCTGCTGCCCCTAACACCGCCGACCCCTATATTATATTTATTAACCCCTAATCTGCCCCCCTCAACGTCGCCTCCACCTGCCTACACTTATTAACCCCTAATCTGCCGACCGGACCTGAGCGCTACTATAATAAAGTTATTAACCCCTAATCCGCCTCACTAACCCTATCATAAATAGTATTAACCCCTAATCTGCCCTCCCTAACATCGCCGACACCTAACTTCAAACATTAACCCCTAATCTGACGACCGGAGCTCACCGCTACTATAATAAATGGATTAACCCCTAAAGCTAAGTCTAACCCTAACACTAACACCCCCCTAACTTAAATTTAATTTACATCTAACGAAATTAATTAACTCTTATAAAATAAATTATTCCTATTTAAAGCTAAATACTTACCTGTAAAATAAATCCTAATATAGCTACAATATAAATTATAATTACATTGTAGCTATTTTAGGATTAATATTTATTTTACAGGTAACTTTGTATTTATTTTAACCAGGTACAATAGCTATTAAATAGTTAAGAACTATTTAATAGTTACCTAGTTAAAATAATAACAAAATTACCTGTAAAATAAATCCTAACCTAAGTTATAATTAAACCTAACACTACCCTATCAATAAATTAATTAAATAAAATACCTACAATTACCTACAATAAAACCTAACACTACACTATCAATAAATAAATTAAATACAATTTCTACAAATAACTACAATTACATAAACTAACTAAAGTACAAAAAATAAAAAAGAACTAAGTTACAAAAAATAAAAAAATATTTACAAACATAAGAAAAATATTACAACAATTTTAAACTAATTACACCTACTCTAAGCCCCCTAATAAAATAACAAAGACCCCCAAAATAAAAAAATGCCCTACCCTATTCTAAATTACTAAAGTTCAAAGCTCTTTTACCTTACCAGCCCTTAAAAGGACCTTTTGTGGGGCATGCCCCAAAGAATTCAGCTCTTTTGCCTGTAAAAAAAAAATACAATACCCCCCCCAACATTACAACCCACCACCCACATACCCCCTAATCTAACCCAAACCCCCCTTAAATAAACCTAACACTAAGCCCCTGAAGATCTTCCTACATTGTCTTCACCTCACCGGGTATCACCGATCGGTCCTGGCTCCGATATCTTCATCCAACCCAAGCGGGGGCTAGACATCCACTGAAGAAGTCCAGAAGAGGGTCCAAAGTCTTCCTCCTATCCGGCAAGAAGAGGACATCCGGACCGACAAACATCTTCATCCAAGCGGCATCTTCGATCTTCTTCCATCCGGTGCGGAGCGGGTCCATGTTGAAGCAGCCGACGCGGATCCATCCTCTTCTTCCGGCGTCTCCCGACGAATGATGGTTCCTTTAAGGGACGTCATCCAAGATGGCGTCCCTCGAATTCCGATTGGCTGATAGGATTCTATCAGCCAATCGGAATTAAGGTAGGAATATTCTGATTGGCTGATGGAATCAGCCAATCAGAATCAAGTTCAATCCGATTGGCTGATCCAATCAGCCAATCAGACTGAGCTCACATTCTATTGGCTGATCGGAACAGCCAATAGAATGCGAGCTCAATATGATTGGCTGATTGGATCAGCCAATCGGATTGAACTTAATTTATTGATAGGGTAGTGTTAGGTTTAATTATAACTTAGGTTAGGATTTATTTTACAGGTAATTTTGTTATTATTTTAACTAGGTAACTATTAAATAGTTCTTAACTATTTAATAGCTATTGTACCTGGTTAAAATAAATACAAAGTTACCTGTAAAATAAATATTAATCCTAAAATAGCTACAATGTAATTATAATTTATATTGTAGCTATATTAGGATTTATTTTACAGGTAAGTATTTAGCTTTAAATAGGAATAATTTATTTTATAAGAGTTAATTAATTTCGTTAGATGTAAATTATATTTAAGTTAGGGGGGTGTTAGTGTTAGACTTAGCTTTAGGGGTTAATCCATTTATTATAGTAGCGGTGAGCTCCGGTCGTCAGATTAGGGGTTAATGTTTGAAGTTAGGTGTCGGCGATGTTAGGGAGGGCAGATTAGGGGTTAATACTATTTATGATAGGGTTAGTGAGGCGGATTAGGGGTTAATAACTTTATTATAGTAGCGCTCAGGTCCGGTCGGCCGATTAGGGGTTAATAAGTGTAGGCAGGTGGAGGCGACGTTGAGGGGGGCAGATTAGGGGTTAATAAATATAATATAGGGGTCGGCGGTGTTAGGGGCAGCAGATTAGGGGTACATAAGGATAATGTAGGTGGCGGCGCTTTGCGGTCGGCAGATTAGGGGTTAATTATTGTAAGTAGCTGGCGGCGACGTTGAGGGGGGCAGGTTAGGGGTTAATAAATATAATACAGGGGTCGGCGGTGTTAGGGGCAGCAGATTAGGGGTACATAGGGATAATGTAAGTTGCGGCGGTTTACGGAGCGGAAGATTAGGGGTTAATAATATAATGCAGGGGTCAGCGATAGCGGGGGCGGCAGATTAGGGGTTAATAAGTGTAAGGTTAGGGGTGTTTAGACTCGGGGTACATGTTAGAGTGTTAGGTGCAGACGTAGGAAGTGTTTCCCCATAGGAAACAATGGGGCTACGTTAGGAGCTGAACGCTGCTTTTTTGCAGGTGTTAGGTTTTTTTTCAGCTCAAACAGCCCCATTGTTTCCTATGGGGGAATCGTGCACGAGCACGTTTTTGAGGCTGGCCGCGTCCGTAAGCAACTCTGGTATCGAGAGTTGCATTTGCGGTAGAAATGCTCCACGCTCCTTTTTTGGAGCCTAACGCAGCATTTTTTTGGACTCTCGATACCAGAGTTAATTTTATGGTGCGGCCAGAAAAAAGTCTGCGTAGCGTTAACAGCCCATCTACCGCCAAACTCCAAATCTAGGCCGTAGTCTTTCCAGGTTCAGTAGTTCCTCTACTGTGGAGTGCCATTCGTCAAGAGTGGGAATTCTTGGGGATTTCCATCTCTGAGGAATAAGCTTCTTGGCGCTTGTGAGCATAATTAGCATGAGGGCTGCAGTGGGAACATCTCTAGTCTTGGGGAGCTGTAAGAGTAAAACTGTCTCAGGGGTGTGTGGGATAGGGGTACGTAATTTGTGTGACATAGCATCAAGTACAGTTATCCATTAACCCTGTAGCTTAGGGCATGTCCACCATATGTGAAGAAGTGTGCCATGACCACCGCAGCCCCTCCAACACAAGGGGCTGGCTGATGGGAAGAGCCTATGTAGCCTCACCGGGGTGTAGTACCACCTGGTTAACAACTTAAGGTGTATTTCTTGAACTATCGCTGAGACTGAGGATCTTTTTGTTAGAGTAAATGCTCTTAACCATGCCTCCTCGTCTATTGTATTGTTTAGATCACTACACCAGGCCCGTGTATAGGCAGGGAGCTGGGCATCAGGCGGGAGAAGTAAAAGTTTGTAAACTTTAGAGATCAGCCTTCTAGGCGAGGAAACGGCCACGCATAGGGCTTCAAACGGGGTAAGCTCTCTTCCGAAGCTCTCCTTACGTTTGTGTTGTTGTAGGAAGTGTGATAGCTGGTGATACCTAAGCCAAGATTGAAAAATTTCTCCATGTTGTTCTGCAAGATCACGTTGCGAGCGGAGCTTTCCTGCATCAAGAGCAGAATGCAAGATACCGTCACGAAGGCTGTAGCCAGAGCCCAGTCGTGTGCCTAAGGTATAATATGGTAACTCAGGGTTTTCTATGATAGGTATCATTGGGGAATAAATCGACGAAATGTGAGTGCTAGTGGCTAGAAGTTTATCCCATTCCTGTAAGGTTGTGAGGGTTAGGTGGTATTTAAATATCAGTTTGGGGCGGCGAGAGGCAGGTATCCACGCCATGGCGCCAATGTTATTTTGTTTAAAAATTTGACCATCTAATCTGACCCATTGTTTTTGCGTCGTGTTTCGGGACCATTCGATTAGTCTCTGTAGTAGTATAGCTCGTCTATATCTAGACAAGTCCGGAAATCCCAACCCACCTCTGTCACGAGGGAGGTATAAGGTTTTCCTAGGAACCCTAGGTCTTGTACCAGACCATACAAACTGTTCAATGGAGCGTTGTAATTGGGCTATAAAGTCTTTGGGTAAGGAGATAGGAACCGTTTGCATTATGTAAAGAATGCAGGGTAAAATATTCATTTTGATTAAGCCAATTTTCCCTAGCCATGACAACATTTTATTTCTCCAGGAGGATAAGTCATTGGTAATTTCCTTTTTTATTGTTAAATAATTGTTTTTGAAGAGGTCAGCTGAATTGGCAGATAGGTATATACCCAAATACTTCAGCTTGGAAGGTGCTATTGTGATCTTGTGATTTAAGGCTAAGTTCTGTATGTGTTCTGAAGGGGCATTAATATTCAGGAGTTCGGATTTAGATAAGTTTAAATGGAAGTTTGAAAGTCTCCCATATTGCTCTAGTTCGCGCAGTAGCTCTGGAACAGATGTTTCCACATCTGTGAGTGTGTACAGAATGTCATCCGCATAGAGCGCTTGTTTAATTTCGATTTCGCTAACTCGCAGTCCCGTGATCAGTGGGTTCTCTCTCACCTTGTGCGCTAGCGCTTCAATAGACAGCGCAAAAAGAAGCGGGGATAGGGGGCAGTCCCCTAGTCCCGTTCGTGATTTTAAAAGTTTCTGAGAGCGTGCCATTAACCCGAATTCGTGCGTTTGGTTTTGAGTATAATGCGAAAGCCATATTAATAAAGGGTTCGCCAAAGTTCATGGCTGTCATGACTCGGCACAGAAAAAGCCAATGACGCGGTCGAAGGCCTTCTCCGCGTCGGTCGAGAAGAGGACCATGGGCGTGCCTCCGATTTGAGCGTGGTTGATTAGTTGAATCACCTTGTTCGTATTGTCACGCGCTTCTCGGCCGGGTATAAAACCGACCTGGTCGGAATCGACCAGATCGGGAAGGAATTTGTTGAGTCTCCTTGCCAAAACCTTGGCAAAGATCTTCACGTCAGAGTTGAGCAAGGAGATAGGGCGAAAATTGGTAGGGGAAGTAGGGGGCTTTCCGGGCTTAGGTATGAACGCAATATGGGCCTCTAGCATCGAGCTCGCAAGTGCCGGTTCGTGTATAAGAGAGTTAAATAGGTTTAGCATGGGAGGTCCCAGAATCTCCAGGAATGTCCTGTAGTATCTAGGAGTAAACCCATCTGGGCCAGGGCTCTTCCCACCAGGGAGGTCTTTTATGGCCTGGGAAAGTTCATTGATGGTGATAGGAGCATCGAGGGAGTCCCTATCCTCGCCACTCAGTCGAGGCAGTCCTATCTTGGATAAGTAGTCGTCTATTGACTTTTGTCTGTCAGTTATGTGATTAGCTTGGTGTGACAAGTCTTGTGTGTGAGCAATGTTGTAGAGCTTAGAGTAGTAAGCGTGGAAGGAGTTTGCTATTTGTTTGCTTCCTTTCAATGCTGTACCATCCAAGTCCTGTATGTAGTAAATATGTGATTTGAGTTGCTCTCTGCGTATACTTCTGGCTAACAATTTGCCTGGTTTGTTACCCCCTTCGTAATATAGTTGTTTTGTTACCATCAGTTTACGGTGAAAGGTCTCGAGTTGGTGTTTTTTGAGTTGTTGTTTAGCGCAATCTAAGGATTTGCTAACCTCTTTATTGTTAGGGTCACTTTTATGTGTGGTTTCTAGGTCAACTATGTGGTCTAGAATTTGTTTGTGTTTCAGGTTTCGCTGTCTAATCAGGCGGGCCTTGTGTTTAAGGAATTCTCCTCGAACAACGCACTTGTGTGCTTCACAGAAAGATGTGATAGAAGTGTGTTTAGGGTCATTATGTTTTAGATAGTCTAAAATGGATTTCTGGATGTCTGCTTTTATCTCTGGGTTCTCTAGTAGGAGATCGTCCAACTTCCATATGTACGTTGTGGGGGGTATGTCCGGCCATTGTATGTTGCAGGTTAGTGGGGCGTGATCCGACCACGTTATAGGACCAATTGTGCTTTTAGTCACCATGTCAAGCCCAATGGAATCAAAGAGGAAGTAGTCTATTCGGGAGTATTTGTTGTGTGGTAGAGAGTAATATGTGTAGTCTTTGTCAGTTGGATGAAGTGTTCTCCATACGTCATGTAATTGTAGATTTGTGATAGTTGATCTAACTGATTTAGTAATTTTACTGGGGATACTGGCTGAGCCATTAGATGTATCGACACTTGCGTCAAGCGGTACGTTAAGGTCACCCGATAAGAAAATGGGGCCCTTGGCAAAGTCTAGTAGTAGTTTCGAGATTTTTTTCATATAGTGGTGTTGGTCTGAGTTTGGAGCATAGATAGTGGCTAGTGTCAGTGGGTGGTCATAGAGCGTACCAGTTAAGAGTAAATATCTACCCTTGGGATCTCTTTCTATATGTGAGATTTTTAATGGGATGGAGTGATGAACTAGGATGCCCACTCCGCATTTCTTAGAGTTACCCGAGGCAAATAGCGCTATTGGGTACTGTTTAGGGTTCCACTTTGGCTCTCTGCCCTTGCGGAAATGAGTCTCTTGGAGAAAAAGAATATGACTGTGCAATTTGCCAAGTTCTCTCATTGCTATCGATCTTTTACCCGGGTCATTAAGACCTTTTGCATTTATTGTGGTGAGATTAAGGCTATGTAGGCCAAACTTACTTTGTGAATGGGACATCTTGTGTGGGAGGACAAAAAAAAAAAAAAAAAAAAAAAAAAGAGGAGAGAGAGTGAAGTGGCAAGCGAGTGAGCGCAGAGAGGGAGGGTACACTGCAGGGGAGAAGAAAAACAAGAGTTGCCTAATGTAGAGCAGACAACTAAGAAGTGGACGAAAGTGGGATGAAGAGTAATAAGACAAGGGGAAAGAAAAAGAGAGAGGTCTCTGTTGAAATGAAGGAAGTAGCAGCTACTCGGGTCGTTAAAGGGAACCACCCGTGTAGAAGTAGAGGTGAGAAAGGGATCGTAATCCTCTGGCAAGTACAAACTTTGTAACGTCATTAAATATTTCCAGGGTGTGGGAATTCCCAGACCCTGAAGGTGTTACTGGTATGGCATCAGGTAAGGGAAGGGGAGAGGGGAAAAGAGGCAAGTGGGGAGGGAAGAGGGGGAAAGAAGTAAGGATGGAGAAAGGAAGGTAGAAAAAGGGAAAGGTGAGGGGAGGAATGGAGGAAGAGGGAAAGAAGGGGGGAGAGGAGAAGGGGAGGGAGGATGGGGGAGGGAGAGGGAAAGGGGGGGGGGTAAGAGGGGGGGGAAGGGGATAGGGTGGGGGAGGGGTGAGGGGAGGGTGGGGGGAGGGGGGGAGGGGAAGGGAGGAGTGGAGGGGGGATGGTAGGGAAGGGAAAGGGTAAATGGGAAAAGGAAAGGAGAGAGGGGAGGAGAAGGACTACTCGGGAAGGGGTATACAAAATAATCAATTACTTTATAATCACACAACTATGCTCAACAGAGCATCAACATGAACAATTTTTAAATATCATCAAAAATAAATACAGTTTTCCGTGTCATCAGCGACACTAGCTATCATTTGCTAAAATAACTATAGCTATTGAGCAGTAGAGTGTGCCTTCTGAGGTGTTTTTGTAATTCTATTCGCCTCAAAGACTCATATAAGACCCAGAGTATTAGGGGGGAAAAGGGAAGTACGAGGGAGGGAGGGAGGGAGGAAGAGGAGGGGGACGGAAGAAGGGAATGGAGGGTGTGGGAGAGGAGGGAGCAAGGATATTTGTTACATTATTTGCGCGAGATTGTGCCCAACAGAGTAGAAGCATAAATGTTTTCAAGTCTCAACATAAGAACAGGATATTTTCAGTGTCAACGGCATAGTTATTAAACACATACATACTACAAGCTGTAACCATATAGCAGTGAGAATGATTTTTAGAGTAGCCTAATGTTTCTGTATCACCTCTTGAATCTATTATGGGTTCAGGGCGTACTGTATTATTATTTTATTTTTTTTTAAAACTAGTAGTTGAGGTGGCCTACTTCTACAGATAGACATTTATAGCCATTCAATTATAAAACGTAACTTTTGAAGCAGCTCTATGGTTTTTTGTATCACACAAACTCGTTGAGGGCCCAAAGTGAAGGGGGAAGAAGGGGGGGAGGGGAGAGCAAAGGAAGGAGCGGGAAATGGGGGAGAGGAAAGGGCAAGGGTGGGAAGGAGAGGAAAACAAGGCAGTCAATTACATTGTCATCACGAAACCTTGCCCAGTGGGGCAGCATCATAAACCTATTCAAACATAAGTGCATGAAATTTTCTGTGTCGGTGTTAAAACTAGACAACGCATGCATACATTAAACTATAAACACTTAGCAATAAAGATAACTTTTGAAATAGATCTGTGTTTCTCCGTCGCCCCAAGCACCCATCACAGGCCCAGGGCGAACCCCTGATAACTGTGGAGAAGCAGTTCAGTCCCGGAACATCAGGGTCCCCCTGTTTACAGGTGGGGGGGGGGAGTCCCCGTCCCCTCCCATCTCAATAATAGTTAAAGGATACTGGAGTGTCAGAATCGGATGGCATGGCCACCCGTCACTGCAGATGGTGTGTGGTTAAACCGTTTCAAGCTTCAGGTGACTGAGGTAGAGGCCTCCAGCCCAGCGTTCTGTGGGCGAGTTTCATCTTCTATTGAAAGACTGGACAAGAAGGCCCGAGCATCTGAGCCAGGTCGAAAAACTGCTGTCTTGTTGTTCCCTGTTGCGATTAGAGATACAGGAAAGCCCCAGCGGTATTGAATTTTGTGAGCCCTTAGCTTCGATGTCATGGGGGCTAGCTCCCTTCTTTTTAGTAGTGTAGTTGGAGAGAGGTCAGAGAAAATCTGTAGTTCTTCGCCTGCATGCTGGACTGGCTGCTTGTTGCGTGCACAGTTGAGTACCTCCTCTTTGTCTTTAAAATTTAGGAAACGGACTATAATGTCTCTGGGGGGTGCCTTTGGGGGAGGCCTGGCTCGCAGAGCCCTATGTGCTCGTTCCAAAGGCAGTTCAGGAGATGTCGGGGTGTCTTTAAGTGTGCGGAACAGGCTTTGTAAATACCCCTCTATGGCTGGAGGGTGTATAGTTTCTGAGACACCTCTGATTCTTAAATTGTTGCGGCGCCCCCTATTGTCCAGATCTTCTAGTTTGTCGGATAATATTTGTATAGTCTCTGACTGTTGTTGAATTTCAAGTTGCATCTGTGTGACTGTTGTGGTGGTTTCAGCTTGTCTAGCTTCAGTGTGAGTCAGCCTGGTATCTAGTGAGCCTATATCTTTCCTGAGGTCATTAAATAAATCTCTAATTTCTTTGACTGCATTTTTAATGTCCTCTTTTGAAGAGAGTTGCTGTAGGTCTTCCCTTGTAATGTGCTGCATGATTTGTGTGTCTGTGATTTGCAAAGGTGGTAGAGGTGCAGTTTGGTGGGAGTCTGTGCTGCACTGATTCTCCAAAGTGTTGTGTTCCACTTGTTTTAGATAGCCACTCAGAGTGCGGACAGGCGTATTTTTATCTGTTTTATTATTTTTTTTGCAAGGCATAACTGAGCAGGCCCCTGTTCCAGGAGAATGTGTGAGCGGAGCTTGCCTGCTTTTTTTTTTTTTTTTTTATTTATAGATTATTTTTCTTCCCCTTTTTTATGTGCAGAAAGTATTCAATAAACCTGAGGTTACGATATTAAGATGGCTAGGGTGCTCAGCTAGAGCCAGAGTGAAGCGTGGTGGTCAATGCTGTGATCACTTTACTCTGATAAGGGATGCTGTGTTGTTTATGAGCTGAAAAGATGGAGGATGGTGCCACAGTACTGTGCAGCGTTCTTCGCAAAGGTGCGTGTGTTAGAGGGTCTCACATCCGATAGGTGGTATGTTGGTGATATGAATTCAGCCTTAGAGCTGCCCAAGTACAGTCCCAGTGGATTATGTGTGCAGGGAGAGCGGTATATAGGGAGCGGAGCGCATGTAGTGTGGCCACGTGGCGGTGCGTGTATTTATGCTTGTTTCTTACCCTGCAGCGGCAGCTGCAATATCATCTCCGCACTCCTCGCCACTGGCTCCAGACCGTTTCTCCCCTCTGTGCCTCCTCTCCCGTTCTGTGTATCCAGATTAAGGGCGGCGAGTGGTGTCTGTGGTGGTAGGTCTCCCGCTCCGTCCGGCCTGTGTGCTCCGGGCCCCCCTGCTCCTCTCAAAGGATATACCAGGGCAAACAGACAGAATTTACAAAGTCCAGCTAGGCAGGGAGATGTGCCTTGTTATCCCCCATAAGTTTGGGGAAGTGGGCTAGGGAAATGCCATATTTATCTTGCTGTACTGCCAGAGAATTCAGGAGCTTGTTCAAAACACAGCCATTCGCCTGCGTGGCTAAGCTCCGCCCCCGTTGTTTTTTTAAATGTACACTACTGTTACAACAGATATGAGTGGTGGCACTGGGGTGAAACTGTGCCCTGGCAGGCACTGAAACGCACACGTGTGAAGGAAACTGACTGCTATTATTTCACAGTCAAAAAAGTGTTGTTTTTTTTAAATGTACACTACTGTTACAACAGATATGAGTGGTGGCACTGGGGTGACACTGTGCCCTGGCAGTCACTGAAACGCACACGTGTGAAGGAAACTGACTGCTATTATTTCACAGTCAAAAAAGTGTTGTTTTTTTTAAATGTAGACTACTGTTACAACAGATATGAGTGGTGGCACTGGGCAAGTGGGCACAGTATACGCTGTGAGCCTGACACACACGCTGGCAGGCAGGCAACTGCAATTAGATTACACAGGAGAAAAAAGCAGACTGATGTTCTAGCCCTAAAAAGGGCTTTTTGGGGTGCTGTCCTTACAGAGATCAGATGAGTCCTTCAGGACTGTAGTGGACACTGAATACAATAGTCTAGCTATTGATTTCCCTATTAAATCAGCAGCAGCTACACTGTCCCTCCTCTCACTAATAATGCAGCTTCCAAATGAATCTAAAATGGATGCTGTCCAGGAGGTGGGAGGGTCTGGGAGGGAGGGTCTGCTGACTGTGAGGTACAGGGTCAAAGTTTACTCTATGATGACGAATAGGGGGCGGATCGAACATCGTATATGTTCGCCCGCCGCGGCGAACGCGAACAAGCTATTTTCACAGGGAACTATTCGCCGGTGAACTATTCGCGACATCACTACTAATAAATATTAAATTGTTAAAATACTTTGCGCCATAAGAAGTTTGAACAAGTTAATAAGTAGTGCCATTGGTTTTTCTGTTGCTTTTCTGTGTTTTAGTCTGTTGCTCCTCCTGGTTAAAGTGATGGTAAAGTTAACTTACCCTATATCCAGTATAGCATCAATTGTGTAAAATCAATATAAATTTCATTCATCAGTTCTTATATATGTGAGTAGAAATAAAGTTATCAGCCTTACAAGTGCAATTTATTAACATCTGATAATTCAACCCACATAAACATTTTTTTTTTCTACTATTGATCACGTTGTTAGGCGAACCAATTGAAATTCTGGCCGTCAGACGGACGTCCCTTGACGTCACCCGCCCCTTAAATCATCTGCGCATGCACCATTTGTTTTCCTTGTTCTAGAGAACAGCGCACGCTCCCGCTTTGCGCATGCGTCCTGATTACTTGGGGGAATCACCAGTTACGTCATAGGCTTCCTACTGACAACCGCATCATTATACGATTATCACATGCGCTGTGGAAAGCAGCATAGGCAATTTGCACATGCGCAGTTAGATTCGCAGTTACTTCAGAATCGGGAACAAGCTTTTGAGAAAGGTAGAGAGCAGAACACGGAAGTAGGGGTAGGGAGGAGTCGGGTGAGAAATGGTAGGGAATTTGAAATATATATATTTTTAAAACAAAAGCAGTAATATTAAAAAAGCACTTAGCAACTACATAAATTTACTATTGATAGATGATTTGGTGTCTTCAATACCGGTTACATTTACCTTCACTTTAACCTTGTTCTTGAGGTTCTGCAACAGTCTTAGTTTGAGTCAGTGCATTCCATAGATATTGAGTTGTTATCTTGGAAGGTTTTGTTTCTTATTGCTATTTCTTCTGCTCGGAGAGTCTCGGAAACTCTCTGCTTTGCAGTGTGATTCGCCTTATCTTATCTTTCTTGCTGATAAGGCGGTTTCTCGTTCTCAGTGGTTTCTGACAGAAATACTAAGCAGGAAATTGTTGTTCCTGCTCTATGTCCGATTACTTCTTCTTATAAGGATCGTTTATTGCACAACTTGAATGTTGTGCGTGCTCAAAAATATTTTTCCTACAGGCGACTAAGGATTTTCACCAGTCCTCTGCCCTGTTTATTTGCTTCTCTGGCAAATGTAAAGGTCAGATTGCTTCTGCTACTTCTCTTTCTCTCTGGTTGAGAAGTATTATTTGTTTTGCTCGTGGGACTGCTGGTCAGAAGCCTCCTGAGAGACATACAGCTCATTCCACAAGGGCTGTCTCCTTTTCTCGGGCCTTCAGAAATGAGGCTTCTGTGGAACAGATTTGCAGGGCTGACACTTGCTTCTCTTTGCATTCTTTTTCCAAATTTTACTAATTTGTTTATTTTGCCTCAACTGAGGCTTCTTTTGGGTGAAAGGTTCTTCAAGCGGTGGTGCCTTCTGTTTAGGTCTGCCTGTCTTGTTCTCCCTCCCTAGTCATCTGTGTCCTCTAGCTTGGGTATTGGTTACCACTAGTAATTGATGACGTTGGGGACTCACCATATCTTAGGAAATAAAACAAAATGTATGCTTACCTGATAAATTTAGGGGAGTAGGGAGGGGAGTGATACTTAACAGCTTTGCTGTGGTGCTCTTTGCCTCCTCCTGCTGGCCAGGTGTGATATTTCCACTAGTAATTGATGACGTTGTGGACTCACCATATATGGAAAGAAAGAAATGTATCAGGTAAGCATTTTGTTTTTTTATTTAAAAGTTAGGAAACTTTAAAAATTTAAACAAACTTTGTATAGATTTCCATTATATTACATTTTGACATAAAAGACACAATTTAATAAACTAAAGCAGTGTATAAAAATAAATTGTTTTTGTCATCTTTTAGTTTTTTAAAACAAAAGCATTTGATTTACTGTAAATCTTCAAAACATGATTATTGTGCGATGTGAATAAGATTATGAGATATCATGAACGTTCAACAACTACTACTAACAAACATTTTATTAGAGAATTACTTTAAGTTTTAGCAACTGTCTTAAACAAACTCCCAGTCACAGACTTTCTTCTGTCTTATCAGGGTTCCTAGAAATTCTGTGCTGTTAAGTTGTAAATCTAAACCTGCAGGCTCGCACAGATCAGACGCTCCCCCCCCCCCCAAAAATGGATAATTTTCTGAGCACATTTTAGCCCCATGACTACCAAAAAGGGCTGCAATGCACTACTTTTAAGGTGTTTGTTGGGGTTAAAAAATGTAAAAGTTAGTAATCCTTTAAGGGTACTGACCAGGCAATAACACACTGTGTCTGTAGGTTTCCCTGTGCCTTAGCACTGCACAGTGGCCTGACACTGACGGACCCACCAGGAGGCGGGCCCCGTCGCAACTGCGACCCCTGCGACTCCTATAGGTACACCCCTGCTGAAATTTTTATTTTCCACCATTACTCAAATCCATTGCCTCTTTATAATCCATATCTGTGGCCTATGCACAAACAAAATCCATGTCTGTATGACTTTGTTTTACTGCAGACTTCCCTCACCTGAGTGAGGAATCAGCACACTCAGCCTCCATGTTTACACAAACACTCAGGGCTAGATTACAAGTGGAGCACTAAATTATTGTGTTCCCGCAAACACCCACATTTGCCAGTTGTAGGAGCGCAATAATTAACCAGCCATTACAAGTTGTTGGTTATTGAGATTAATTTTCTAAAAGTGCCTAAAATGCCCTAAAAAAACGCAATAGGCATTTTTGTGGCTATAGAGGCCTCTATTTATCAAGCCGTCAACCGCAAATACGCTGGAATTCCACAGCGTATTTGTTGCGAGGCTGATTCGCCATAGTTATCAAGCCCTACAGACCAGCAAAAGTAGAATCTAGTGACTTAACATACGATCTGCCGGACTCAGTCCGACACAGATCAATGGTTATGTCACTCCAGATGTTCCGAACGCAAGTTCGGCACAATCTGACTACTTTTGGTAGTTATCAAAGAACAACCAGTTACGCTCGCCACTATTCCGGCCCAGCGTACCTGGTTTTCTATCCGCTGCCCTGGAGGTGGCGGATCCCATAGGAATCAATGGGAGTCTGACAGCAGCGAGAGCTCATGTTCACTGCTGCCCGATATCCCATTGATTCCTATGGGAAGTGTCTGCACCTAACACCCTAACATGTACCCTGAGTCTAAACACCCCTAATCTGCCCCCCTACACCACCGCCACCTACATTATACTTATTAACCCCTAAACCACCGCCCGCCACTGCCGCCACCTACATTATACGTATTAAACCCTAAACCGCCGCTCCGGGACCCCGCCGCGACTAAATAAAATGTTTAACCCCTAAACCGCCGCTACCGGACCCTGCCGCCACCTATATTATACCTATTAACCCCTAATCTGCCACCCCCTATACCTCCGCCACCTACATAAAGTTATTAACCCCTATCCTGCCAATCCCGGACCCCACCACAAATAACCGCTGCTCCCGGACCCCGCCGCCACCTACATTATATGTATTAACCCCTAACCCTAACACCCCCCTAACTTAAATATTATTTAAATTAATCTAAATAAATATTCCTATAATTAAATAAATGATTCCTATTTAAAACTAAATACTTACCTATAAAATGAACCCTAAGATAGCTACAATATAATTAATAATTATATTGTAGCTCTTTTAGGATTTATTTTTATTTTACAGGCAACTTTGTAATTATTTTAACTAGGTACAATAGTTATTAAATAGTTATTAACTATTTAATACCTACCTAGTTATAATAACTACAAATATACCTGTAAAATAAATCCTAACCTAAGTTACAATTACACCTAACACTATACTACAATTAAATAAATTAAATTAATTAAATACAATTACCTACAATTAAATACAAAATAACTAAAATTAACTAAAGTACAAAAAAAACAACTCTAAATTACAGAAAATAAAAACAAATTACAAGAATTTTAAACTAATTACACCTAATCTAAGCCTCCTAATAAAATAAAAAATCCTCCAAAATAAAATTCCCTACCCTATACTAAATTACAAATAGCCCTTAAAAGGGCTTTTTGCTGGGCATTGCCCCAAAGTAATCAGCTCTTTTACCTGTAAAAAAAAGAAATACACCCCCCAACATTAAAACCCACCTCCCACACACCCAACCTTACTCTAAAACCCACCCAAACCCACCTTGCTGTTTGAACATAATGGGGTGGATTACAATCTTTCAACAACTGGATGTTCTACTCTTTTCCGGGCCTAATAGACTACCTTTCGACTCAGCATTATTATAATAGCACGTTTTTGGCTGTTTTCCGTTCTTGCAAACAGGTTTTCGGATCCTTGATAAATGCTCTATTTCTTCTATGGGGTCAAATTTTTAGTGATTACAAAAGTCATCAAAAAGGCATTTTGGACATTTTAACAGTAATTTCACAGCTATCTAAATATAATCTGTGATTTTACTCCTGTTCAAAACACTCTTAAAGGACCACTAAACACAAATTGTAAACTACATGGTTTTGAACCTTCATAACTGAGAATAATTTTGCAATTAAAACTGCAGCTTTATTTTGTCAAATGAGAATATTGTTTTATTCATTTCATTTTTTCCCTGTCCCCAAAACAAAATCATCATTGCTAACCAGTCATAAACTAATATTCTGATATAGTATGAACTCTGTTTCACATTTGCAGTTGAGAGACACTAAGGAAGCCTGCCCTTGCCCCTTCCCTTTAAGAGGTTTAGCACTGATTCAGCTTAGTTACTATTGCAAATAATGATTCTCATATCATGACTGTTGATGCAAAACTGATAATCCACCTTTTACAAACATGTGACTGCTGAGAATCTTGGGGGGGGGGGGGGGGTAAACAAAATCTCACATAAATTGCCTAAAATTATTAACCTAAACCTCCCTGTGAGAAAGTGAAACAAGCACAATTTTAGATGTATCTTACAGCACATGCAGCAAAATAAATAATGAATGAATGTATAACTGTATAACTAACAGTTGCCCTCTATCTCCTCACTAATATCATTCTCACCTCTGCAGTCCCCACCTCCTGTTTCCAATCCTCCTACCCATCTAGATTGTAAGTTCCCACGGGAACAGGGCCCTCAACTCCCCCTGTATTTGTCTGTAAAATTTTGTGTCTTATCGTATTGTTTCTCCACTGTACTGTTATCCTTGTAATCATGGGCAGCGCTGCGGAATCTGTTGGCGCTTTATAAATAAAGAATAATAATAATAATAATAATAATAATTTCAATAATGCTTCACTTGCAAAATGAAACATTTTACACAGTTTAAATGTCAAGTTTAAAGGGACTTAAAATAAGTTGGGATATAGACAAAATATAATAATATGTACTTTAATTACTTTATCTGCAAATGTATACCGCAGTGTCTTGCCATTAACCCTTTCATTTAAGTTTCTGAATTGTAAAGCTCTAACTCCCCCTCCCCTCACATTTCCTTCTATGAGGCCTACTTATCAAGCCGTCAACTGTGCTGCATTCGACGGTACCAATATGCTCGCCTGACATCGCCTAACATCGCTGCCGCGGACCTGAATACGCTCTCCATATTTAACAAAGAAGCTGTCAAAAAGCTGTGCACCAAGTACAGGGCGATGAGCAGTGGACTGTTGTTAACCAACAGTCATCGATCTCGCTGCTATTCGGCTTTTTCACAGCTTTATTTGTATACTGTCACTAAACACCGCCACTATACTAAACTGTTTAACCCCTATCCCGCCGCTCCCTAACCCCGCCACAACTAAATAAAGTTATTATCCCCTATCCTGCTGCTATCGGAGCCCACCACCACTCGAATAAAGTTATTAACCCCTAACCCGCCACTCCCGGAGCCCGCCGCCACCTACATTATGTTTTTAACCCCTAATCTGCCGCCCCCTACACCGCCGCCACCTACATTATGTTCTTAACCCCTAATCTGCCGCCCCCTACACCGCCGCCACCTACATTATGTTCTTAACCCCTAATCTGCCGCCCCCTACACCGCCGCCACCTACATTATGCTCTTAACCCCTAATCTGCCACCCCCTATACCGCTGCCACCTACATTATGTTCTTAACCCCTAATCTGCCGCCCCCTACACCTCCGCCACCTACATTATGGTCTTAACCCCTATCCCGCTGCTCACGGAGCCCACCGCAACTAAATAAAGTTATTAACCCCTAAACTGCCAGCCCCCCCACATCGCCATAAACTAAATTAACCCCTAAACCTAACAACTCGCTAACTGTACATTAAATATTAACTCATCCCTATCTTATAATAAATTTAAACTTACCTTTAGATTTAAATTAAACTATATTAAACTACTTATTAATCTACCCTAACTATATACTAAATTACATTAAAATATATTAAACTACTAATTAATCTACCCTATTATATGAAATTACATTAAACTATATTAAACTAATAATTAACCTAACCTAACTATTAGACTAAAATTACATTAAACTATATTAAACTAATAATTAATCTACCCTAACTATTATACTAAAATTACATTAAACTACAAATTAAATTAACTATATTATATATTTAAACACCTAACTCTACTTAAATAATTTAAATCTACACTAAAAAATTACTAAGTTACAAAAAACTAACAACTAAGTTACAAAAAATAACAAACACTAAGTTACACAAAAAATAAACACTATTACAAAAAATAAAAAATAAATGATCAAAGATTTAAACTAATTACACCTAATCTGAGGGCCCTATGAAAATAAAAAAGCCCCCCCCCCAAAATAAAAAAACCCTAGCCTACAATAGACTACAAATAGCCCTTAAAAGGGCCTTTTGCGGGGCATTGCCCCAAAGAAATCAGCTCATTTACCTGTAAATAAAAAATACAAACACCCCCCTAACAGTAAACCCCACCACCCACACAACCAACCCCCCAAATAAAAACCTAACTAAAAAAACCTAAGCTCCCCATTGCCCTGAAAAGGGCATTTGTATGGGCATTGCCCTTAAAAGGGCATTTAGCTCTATTGCTGCCCAAAACTAATCTAAAACTAAAACCCACCCAATAAACCCTTAAAAAATCCTAACACTAACCCCTGAAGATTCACTTACAGTTTTGAAGATCCGACATCCATCATCCAAGAAACCGGCAGAAGTCTTCATCCAAGAGGCCGAAGTCTTCCTCCAAGCCTGCAGAAGTCTTCACCCAGACAGCATCTTCTATCTTCTTCACATCCGGCGCGGAGCGGCTCCATGTTCAAGACATCTGATGCGGAGCATCCTCTTCAATCGACATCTTCTTCTGAATGAAGTTTCCCTTTAAATTACGTCATCCAAGATGGTGTCCCTTAGATTCCGATTGGCTGATAGAATTCTATCAGAAAATCGGAATTAAGGTTGAAAAAATCCTATTGACTGTTGCAATCAGCCAATAGGATTGAGCTTTCAACCTATTGGCTGATCCAATCAGCCAATAGGATTTTTCCTACCTTAATTCAAGGGATGCCATCTTGGGTGACGTCACATAAAGGACCAGTCATTCAGTCGTCGGCCATCGGATAAAGAGGATGCTCCGCGTCAGATGTCTTGAAGATGGACCCGCTCCGGAAGGATGAAGATGGAAGATGCCGCCTGGATGAAGCCTTCTGCCAGTCTGGATGTCATCTTCTGGATAGGATGAAGACTTCAGACCCTCTGGAGGACCACTTGTGCCCAGCTGGGTGAAGACGGCTCAAGGTAGGGTAATCTTCAAGGGGGTAGTGTTAGGTTTTTTTAAGGGGGGATTGGGTGGGTTTTAGAGTAGGGTTGGGTGTGTGGGTGGTGGGTTTTAATGTTGGGGGGGTATTGTATTTTTTTAACAGGTGAAAGAGCTGATTACTTTAGGGGAATGCTCCGCAAAAGGCCCTTTTAAGGGCTATTTGTAATTTAGTATAGGGTAGGGAATTTTGTTATTTTGGGGGGCTTTTTATTTTATTAGGGGGATTAGATTAGGTGTAATAAGTTTAAAATTCCGTAATTTAGTTTATTTAATTTAATTGTAATTAATTGTAGGTAGTTTAGGTAAATAGTTTAATTATAGTGTAGTGTTAGGTGTAATTGTAACTTAGGTTAGGGTTTATTTTACAGGTACTTTGTACTTATTTTAGCTAGGTAGTTATTAATTAGTTAATAATTATTTAATAACTATTCTGCCTAGTTAAAATAAATAAAAAGTTGCCTGTAAAATAAATATAAATCCTAAGCTAGCTACAAAGTAACTATTAGTTATATTGTAGCTAGCTTAGGGTTTATTTTATCAGTAAGTATTTAGTTTTAAATAGGATTCATTTATTTAATTATGGTAAATTTATTTAATTTAACTTAAATTATATTTAAATTAGGGGGGTGTTAGGGTTAGACTTAAATTTAGGTGTTAATAAATTAATAATAGTGGCGGCGACGTTGGCGATGGGAGATTAGGGGTTAATAAATTTAATATAGTTGTGGCAACATGGGGGGCAGATATGGGGTTAATAAATATAATGTAGGTGTCGGCGATGTTGGGGGCAGTAGATTAGGGGTTCATAAATATAATGTAGGTGGCAGCGGTGTCCGGGGCGGCAGATTAGGTGTTAATAATATAATGCAGGTGTCGGCGATGTCGGGGTGGCAGATTAGGGGTTAATAAGTGTAAGATTAGGGGTGTTTAGACTCGGGGTTCATGTTAGGGTGTTAGGTGCAGACATAAAATTAATAGGAAACAATGGGGTTGCGTTAGGAGCTGAATGCTGCTATTTTGCAGGTGTTAGTTTTTTTTTCAGCCAGCTCGGCCCCATTGTTTCCTATGGGGAAATCGTGCACAAGCATGTTTTTCCAGTTTACAGCTACCATAAGCAACGCTGGTATTGAGGTGAGATGTGGAGCTAAATTTTGCTCTACGCTCACTTTTTTGCGGCTAACGCCAGGTTTAAAAATACCTGTAATACCAGTGTTGTCTTAAGTGAGCGGTGGGAAAAAAAGGCTTGTTAGCAACGCACCCCTGTTATCGCAAAACTCGTAATCTCGCCGAGAGTGTTTTTATTTCTTATTTTTTTGATTAAACAAGTCACTGACACTGTTGTGATTGTCACCAACAATACTGGCATTATTAAAATCATGTTTTTAAAGGAGATCTCTTAATCAGGATTTTTATAGGAGCCTATTGTAATTTGTTTCCATCCACAACATTGCTAAACCATCTGAATTCATTTTTTTCATTTTATCTTATTTTTTCCCCTAATATGTAAATCTATTGTTTATTAAAGCACCATTTCCATTTTGGCGTGGACTGCAAACAAAATGGCAACTATTTATCTCCTTTAAGCATTCTTTCAAAATATAAATCCACTACCTTGTTACATTGTATCTGCAAAGGAGACCCTTAATTGAGATTGTGCCTTCGTGACTAGGTTTTTAAGGGTGATGCGCCTTCATGCAAGCTAAGTCCATACTCGTTCACGATAGTGCGTTTCAAAGTGAATGTGAAAGAACACGCATAATATAACAAAAAGGCGGTTTTTGTTTCTTTAACTTGAAGCTCAGCACCTTTCAACAGTCTTAAATTTAGAACATTATTATCTTTTGATTGGCAAGTATGCTCCTCAGGGGGGTTTAGAATTAAATCCCGGCAGAGTTGTACGTATGTGCCAGGAAGCTGGGAACTGAATCAGCAGTGTCATGGGTATTCTATAAGTAGAGTTACTATGCTGGAGAAGGAATCATGGGTCTGGTGTGTGACTAGGACCTCTATTCATAAAGACAAACCATACATTTTCAAACATGTTCACTTTAATCCTTAAAATCTTACATTAGATTTTTTATTGTACAAATTGTGTGTGTTGTGTATTCAAGTTTTCCTGTATTTCTTTTATGGTTAAAAAAAAAACGGTTATTATTATAATTATTATTATTATAATAAATGCGATATTCTCTCTATCTACAAGGGATGACAAATTTCTTTGTTCAACCGAAGTGAAGTGATTGTCTGCTACATAAACAATTTTTATTCTGATAGGGAAAACATTCATATAAACACAGAGGGCTAGATTACAAGTGAAGTACAAAATTATTAGCGCTATTGAGAGCTAACAATTGCACAAGTTAATATTGCTCTTATTCTTGTGCTTATATCACAAGTGGAAAGTAAGACTCAGCTGCACTAACATCTTAAAGTTCGGATGGCACAGCTGCGCTAACTCCCTCTTCCCATAGATCTGTCCATTGATTTTCTCTCCAACTTGCCGGCTCTGCCACTCTCTCTTGTTCATGATTGCTTCAGATCTAAAATAGAGGCTGTGATTGGCTGTGAAGTTGATAGGGATGTGATGTAATGTGAATTGGGCACAAAGCTATTTTAGTTTAATAAATGATACCTAAAAAATTGGAATTGACCCCATAGTTTGTTGCTAAGTTACTCTACAAAACCTTTATTCAGTCTTTTGAGGTAGCAACTTGTGGGAAACCATAGAATAGCTTTTGAACATACTTTTTTTATTAAATCATTTTTATTAAATTTTCAAAATACAATAAATAAAAAGACAACATCACAGGTATCCAAATAGAAAACACATTTGAGAGAAGACAATCAATAGGTACATATTGGAAGATAAAACACACATCTAAAGGAGTTAAAATGTATCTAAAATGTATCTAGTTAGCTATATAAGGTAAGAAACAATTGCTAACGGATGGTGCCTGACCCTTCAAAACCAATATGATAATAGTAATATACTGGAGGAAAGAAAAAAGAAAAGAAAATGTCCTTCTCCTACTGCAGTCAAGTTAACAAATAGAATATCTCTATGAGGTCCAGTCTGAGATACCCTGCTCTAAATGATTGCATCTATTGGAAGCATCAGAATACATTATCCAAGGTTTCCAGATATATAGGAATTGTTCCTTTTGGGCTAATAAGTCAGCTGATAAAATGGATACTTGAAAGGAATATTCAATGTTTCAGGCAATAAGGGAGAATCTAAGGACATCCCTCTTCCAATAGCAAGCTATGCAAGTTTGTTATTATATTGAGTGAGGTCTGCAATAGATCTATGTAGTAAAGCTTGTGTAGGGGTTAGGTTGATTTGTTTGTCAAATATGGAGCTCAACAAATTATAGGTCTGGACCCAAATCCGTGCAACAGAATTACACTGCAACCACATGTGGGTATTTGTACATTTTCTCTGCATGCCATGAAAGCAAACCTCGCTATCAGATCCCTTACTAATTAAATAATCTGGATGGGTGTAAATAAACCCATCCCATTTTCAATATATCAACTCGATTATCTGTGGTCCAGTTTAAATCAACTTCGGTTTTCTAGGATTGTAAAAACATATCTTTGGTACCTTTAGTTGGTAAATTAAAGAGAGAATAAAGCTTAGCAATAGAGCCTCTTGATCTGTACTTAGAGAGACATAACGATTCAAATATAGATAGTCAGAGGACAAGGGGGGGGTACAAAATTCCCTGGACTTAATTGAAAATAGTGAAACCAATTATGTTTATCAGAAGAGTTAAGGACTTTATATTGGGAAAAAGGTATAAAAGAGTTGTTGACTAAATTATATGCAATTCTATAGAGGCCTCTATTGGCCCACTTATTTAAGACCCTCACTGGGAAAGATGTCACCATAATAATAATCCAAAGAGGTTACTCTAGAGCATTCTGAAATCAGTGAGAACCAGGGGGTCCATCCGATAAAAATCTTCGCTCGCAAAAGCCGGCGACGCCAATATTTACGCTGGTTTGGTATCACATATACGGCGTATATTTCTGCCGTCGCCCGTAGTTTTTTGGGCTATAGGCAGGTATACCAAACCAGCGCAGTTTGGTATCCAATATACAGCGTAAGGACTTACGTGGCGAAAATGGAGAAAACTTACTCCATTTTCACCTCGCCACAAAAAGCAGCCGTAAGAAGCCTTACGCTGACTATTGGAGCCCCGTAACTCCCTAAACTGGCTGCTAAAATAAACCTAACACCTAACGCATGCGCAATGTCTATCTCCCTGTCAACCGTGATCTTCTAAAATAAACCTAACACCTAACGCATGCGCAATGTCTATCTACCTGTCAACCACGATCCCCCCCCAAAATCCCTAATAAAGTTATTAACCCCTAAACCGCCGCTCCCGGACCCCGCCGCCATCTACATAAACTAACCCCCTACTGTGAGCCCCTAAAACCGCCGCCATCTACCTTATCTATCCCCTAATTAGAACCCCTTACACCGCTGTCATCTACCTTATCTATCCCCTAATCTGACCCCTTACACCGCCGCCACCTATATAAAAATTATTAACCCCTAATCTAATCCCCCTATACCGCCGCCAGCTATATTAATATTATTAACCCCTAATGTAAGCCCCTTACACCGCCGCCATCTCTATTAAAATGATTAACCCCTAATTTAATCTACCTACCCCGCCGCCAGCTATATTATCTATATTAACCCTAAGTATATTATAGTTAATATAGGTATTACATTATATATATTAACTATATTAACCCTAATTATATTAGGGTTAATATAGTTAATATAGTTACTATAGTATTTATATTAACTATATTAACTCTATCTAACCCTAACACCCCTAACTAAATTTATATTAAATTAATCTAATTCATTTATAAACTAAAATATTCCTATTTAAATCTAAATACTTACCTATAAAATAAACCCTAAGATAGCTACAATATAATTAATAATTACATTGTAGCTATGTTAGGGTTAATATTTATTTTACAGGTAAATTGTTAATTATTTTAACTAGGTATAATAGCTATTAAATAGTTATTACCTATTTAATAGCTACCTAGTTAAAATAATTACCCAATTACCTGTAAAATAAATCCTAACCTAAGTTACAAATACACCTACACTATCAATAAATTAAATAAACTACAAACATCTATCTAAAAATACAATTAAATAAACTAAACTAAATTACAAAAAACACCAAACACTAAATTACAAAAAATAAAAAAAAGATTACAAGATTTTTAAGCTAATTACACCTATTCTAAGCCCCCTAATAAAATAATAAACCCCCAAAATAAAAAAAATTCCCTGCCCTATTCTAAATTTAAAAAAGTTCAAAGCTCTTTACCTTACCAGCCCTTTTGTGATCGGAACAGCCAATAGAATGCGAGCTCAATCTGATTGGCTGATTGGATCAGCCAATCGGATTGAACTTTAATCTGATTGGCTGATTCAATCAGCCAATCAGATTTTTCTAACTTAATTCCGATTGGCTGATAGAATCCTATCAGCCAATCGGAATTCGGCGGACGCCATCTTGGATGACGTCATTTAAAGGTACCTCATTCGTCGTTCAGTCGTCGGCCGGGATGGATGCTCCACGGCGGCGGAGCGAAGAAAGAAGATTGAAGATGCCGCCAGAAGAATGAAGTCTTTGCTGCCTCTTGGAGGAAGACGTCGCCGGAGGAAGAATTCTTCTTTGCCGCTTGGAGGAAGACATCGCCGGAGGAAGAATTCTTCTTTGCCGCTTGGAGGAAGACATCGCCCGAATAGGATCAGGAGTTCGGCCCGGGGTGGTGAAGACAAGGTAGGGAGATCTTCAGGGGGGTAGTGTTAGGCTTTTTTAAGGGGGGTTTGGGTGGTTTTAGAATAGGGGTATGTGGGTGGTGGGTTGTAATGGGGGGGGGGTATTGTATTTGTATGCAATCAGCCAATCAGATTGAGCTCGCATTCTATTGGCTGATCGGAACAGCCAATAGAATGGATCAGCCAATCGGATTGAACTTGAATCTGATTGGCTGATTCAATCAGCCAATCAGATTTTTCTAACTTAATTCCGATTGGCTGATAGAATCCTATCAGCCAATCGGAATTCGGCGGACGCCATCTTGGATGACGTCATTTAAAGGTACCTCATTCGTCGTTCAGTCGTCGGCCGGGATGGATGCTCCGCGGCGGCGGAGCGAAGAAAGAAGATTGAAGATGCCGCCGGAAGAATGAAGACTTTGCTGCCGCTTGGAGGAAGACGTCGCCGGAGGAAGAATTCTTCTTTGCCGCTTGGAGGAAGACATCGCCGGAGGAAGAATTCTTCTTTGCCGCTTGGAGGAAGACATCGCCCGGATAGGATCAGGAGTTCGGCCCGGTGTGGTGAAGACAAGGTAGGGAGATCTTCAGGGGGGTAGTGTTATGCTTTTTTAAGGGGGGTTTGGGTGGTTTTAGAATAGGGGTATGTGGGTGGTGGGTTGTAATGGGGGGGGTATTGTATTTGTATGCAAAAGAGCTGAATTCTTTGGGGCATGCCCCACAAAAGGCCCTTTTAAGGGCTGGTAAGGTAAAGAGCTTTGAACTTTTTTTAATTTAGAATAGGGCAGGGAATTTTTTTTATTTTGGGGGTTTATTATTTTATTAGGGGGCTTAGAATAGGTGTAATTAGCTTAAAAATCTTGTAATCTTTTTTTTATTTTTTGTAATTTAGTGTTTGGTTTTTTTTGTAATTTAGTTTAGTTTATTTAATTGTATTTTTAGATAGATGTTTGTAGTTTATTTAATTTATTGATAGTGTAGGTGTATTTGTAACTTAGGTTAGGATTTATTTTACAGGTAATTGGGTAATTATTTTAACTAGGTAGCTATTAAATAGGTAATAACTATTTAATAGCTATTATACCTAGTTAAAATAATTAACAATTTACCTGTAAAATAAATATTAACCCTAACATAGCTACAATGTAATTATTAATTATATTGTAGCTATCTTAGGGTTTATTTTATAGGTAAGTATTTAGATTTAAATAGGAATATTTTAGTTTATAAATGAATTAGATTTATTTAATAAGAATTTAGTTAGGGGTGTTAGGGTTAGATAGAGCTTATATAGTTTATATAAATACTATAGTAACTATATTAACTATATTAACCCTAATATAATTAGGGTTAATATAGTTAATATATATAATGTAATACCTATATTAACTATAATATACTTAGGGTTAATATAGATAATATAGCTGGCGGCGGGGTAGGTAGATTAAATTAGGGGTTAATCATTTTAATAGAGATGGCGGCGGTGTTAGGGGCTTACATTAGGGGTTAATAATTTTAATATAGATGGCGGCGGTGTTAGGGGCTCACTTTAGGGGGTTATAGATATAATATAGCTGGCGGCGGGGTACGGGAGCGACGGTTTAGGGGTTAATAACTTTATTAGGTTGCGGCGGGGTACGGGAGCGGCGGTTTAGGGGTTAATAGCTTTTTTATTGTTAGGATAGTGAGGGGGGATAGCGGATAGAGGGTTAGACGTGTCGGGCTATGTTTAGGAGGCATGTTAGACAGTGCGGGTGATTTAGACTTTAGTCAGGTTTTATAGGCGCCGGCAGTTTCTAACGTGGCGCAAGTCACTGGCGACTCCAAAAATCTGTACTTACGCAGATTTCTGGACATCGCTGGTTTGTGAGACTTGCGCCACTTTAGCAAGTGACGGCGCTGCATATTGGATGGCTCGAGTTGCGAGCTGAAACTGCGGGCGATGTGGGTTCCCTCGCTTGCGCCGCAAACTGCGATCTATATCGGATCGCGCCCTAAGTATTCAGTTTGTATTACAAGTGTAGTGTATGTGCTATTGAATTAAATAACTTTGCATATGTTTTGCAAAGTAGCTTATAGATAGGGTGCCAATTCTGATTCCATCTGGACCCATCTTATTCCATCCTAAGTGTTGTGCTACAAAACAGTCTTAAGATATCCTGGCTGCATGTTTTATTTGAGACCAAATGGGGCACGCTTAGACCTCCACTTTACTAATGTCTGGTGATTACTGACCTATTAATGTAAGGCTTCTTACCATTCCAAATGAATAATAGAATCTCTTTTTTGTATTCTGTTTTGCCAGAGGGACTGAGACAGGCAATGATCAAAATAAGTATAACAATTTAGAAGAATGGACATTTTAGTCACCACTATGTGGCCATAGAAAGAAATGTTCTCCCTAGTCCACTGATTTAAAAGTTGTATTTGTGTGAACATAGGTTTATATTTAAGATAATACAGGGAGTAAACATTGTGAGAAAGCTAAACCCCAAGGAATTTAAAGCTTTCTTAACCCAAGCAAATCCAAAAATAATTGTAAGCACTTTTTTCTTTTCTGAAGTGAGATGAATTCCTATGCTTCACATTTGTCATCATTAATTTTATATCCTGATAGTTTTCAAAAATTCTGAATATTTAAATATAAAGGGGGCAGAGACAGTAGTGGGGGTTTTTGACTCACAGTATGACATTGTCAGCAAAGAGGGCAATTTTTTAGTTTGAGTTCCCCACTGTTATCCCTGAAACATCTGGACAGTTGCAGATTATGGCTGCAAGTCAGTTCAATCCATAATGTATAGAGTGACAAAAGGCACCCCTGCCTTGTCCCATTTTTATTTTCTCTGATTGATATCCTGAAATTTTTATGAATGCCGTGGGATCCAAATAGAGCTCTAAAATCTCATTAAGGAAGTTTAAGTTCACCCTATGAAATGCCTTCTCTGCATCTAATGATAGAAGCACTGAAGACTGCTTCTGTACAGAGGTAAAGTTGATTAAACCCATAGTTTTATGTACATTGTCTGGTGCCTCTCTATTCTTTTAATGAAACCTATTTAAACTAGGGAAACTAGCTTTGGCAAAAGAGGATTGAGTCTCACTGCAAGATTTTTTGTAAATAATTTAAGGTCTTGATTGATTAAGGAAAAAAGTCTATAGTTCTTCCAATGTTGTTTAAAATTTCCGGGGTTTAGGAATCACTGAAATTAAGGCCAGCAACAACTCTGGTGATATCTTTTTTCCCATCCATAATATAATTGAATATTCTGTCCAACTGGGGTGGCGAGTATATCACCAAGAGATTTATAAAATATACCTGAATAGTCATTCAGGTCTAACATCATTTCTTGGGTAGTTATATAGGAATTAAGCTTTTTTATTTCATCTCTATCAAGAGTGGGCAAGCAACAGTCCTTTTAATTTCCCATGCTCTGAGGTAAATGGTAAAGTTTGTTGGTAAAAAACTAGTGAAAGTATTGGTGAACTCCTTGGTATGATTAGACACCTGACCATCTGTCTTAAGTTTATTAGCCAGCATCTTATCTGGCTTGTTAGCAAAGATAAAATAATGAGAATGTAGATTTTAAGGGATATATTCACCTGATTGAGCAGTGTGTCTAACTCCACCTTTTTAAACCTTAAGCTGTTTAAGTTAAGTAGCAGAAGGGTAAGCTTTATTTTTAATGAAAAGTTTTTCTAGTTCTGTCATTAACAACAGAAATAGAAAAACTTTTCATTAAAAATAAAGCTTACCCTTTAATTAGTAGTAGTGATGTGGGAGGCCAGAGGTTTAGGGTTTAATAACTTTATTTAGTGGCGGCGATGTCGGGGAGCGGCGGAATAGGGGTTAATAACTTTATTATAGTGGCAGCAATATCGGGAGAGGCAGATTAGGGGTTAATAGATTTATTTCAGTGGCAGCGATGTCGGGGGCGGCAGATTAGGGGTTAATACATTTATGTAGGTGTTGGCGATGTTGGGGGTGGCAGATTAGGGGTGTTTAGACATGGAGTTTATGTAAGGGTGTTAGGTTTAAACATAACATTTTCCCCATAGACATCAATGGGATTGCGTTATGGAGCTTTTCACTCCGCGATCACAGGTGTTAGTTTTTTTTCTAACACGTTCTCCCCATTGATGTCTATGGGGAAGGCGTGCATGAGCACGTCAAAGCAGCGCTTGGATTTTGTGTGGTATAGAGCTCATTGCAACCATATAGCACACACAAGGTGACTTTTTCAACACTATCCATTTTATTGTCCTTTGCCTGCGTGATTCACCTATCAGGATTTACCTGGGGAAAGCCTCCAGGACACCCCTGAGTTCTCATTCCCCCTGATAAAATGAGAGAGTTTATCTCTCAATCACCTAGATTGCAAGTTTTGCGCTATAGAGGGTGCGAAACTAACGCAACAAAATTTTTGTTTTTTCACCCTCCACAGCGCTGCCACGCTTTCCCCATAGACATCAAAAACAATTACACCTAATCTAATAGCCCTATCAAAATAAAAAAATCCCTATCAAAATAAAAAAGCCCCCCCAAAATAAAAAAACAACCTAGACTACAATAAACTAAAAGGGCCTTTTGTAGGGCATTGCCTTAAAGAAATCAGCTCTTTTCCCTTTAAAAAAATACAAAGACCCCCCAACAGTAAAACCCACCACCCAACCAACCCCCCAAAATAAGAAACCTAACTATAAAAAAAACCTTAGCTACAAATTGCCCTGAAAAGGGCATTTGTATGGGCATTGCCCTTAAAAGAGCATTTAGCTCTTTTAAGAATGCCCAAAACCCTAATCTAAAAAAAAAACACCCAAAAAAGGTTTAACCCCCAACGATCCACTTACAGTTTTTGAAGTCTGCACATCCATCCTCATCCAGGCGGCGAAGTCTTCATCCAGACGGCAAGGTCTTCATCCGGCCAGCGTCTTCTATCTTCATCCGGGCATCCGGCGAGGAGCAGCCTCTTCATATGGTCACCGCCGTATACTGAATCTTCAATGGAAATTCAAATCAGCCAATAGGATGAGAGCTACTGAAATCCTATTGGCTGTTCAAATCAACCAATAGGATGAGAGCTACTGAAATTCTATTGGCTGATTTGAATAGGTTTTTTTAATTTCCCAGGTAAGTTTTTTATTTATACACAAGGATTGAGTATAGGAAAAGAGAACCTAGTCCTCAAAAAAGACTACAAAAAACAGCACTCAGTGGGTTAGGATATTAAATGCAAAAATAGCATATATGCATAGAAGTGTTTGACTTGGGAACTGGCCAAAAAATAGTCACTATGTGAACAAGGGGAGTGCAATTAAAACATAACTTTTATTATATACACAAATGAAACTCATAAAACTGGAAAACTTTATTAAAAAACACACTTAGGATTTCTCATGTAATATTGTACAAGTTAGTAATAATTATTACTATTGTGCATAATGGGTTAGGTCCCACCAATTGGCCCTATATAACACTATGTATAGGATATTGTTATCAAACAACCTTAACTGTCTCAGTGGGTGTATCTGCTTTAAGAAACTAAATATGAAATAGCTCAATTCGGGTAATATACAGATTGTTTTCTGTATATTACCCGAAAGCGATCTCGTAAATGGTTAATAAGTGAGTCTAATGATAATATGTCTCAATTTAATTTAATATTCAAGGATTACTGGTAAAATATTATGAATCATCTGTAGTGAAATAGTATGTATTGCCCAGTTTCTACATCAGCTGTGATCCTCAGCGTTAGTATAAGTAACCTTGTTAGGTAGATGTATTTCCCTCTCAGTGGGATCAAAAGCCAGTTATATTTGTTTCTATTATTACAGAGGACATCTCTATATGTGAGGCTCCGCTACCCAATCTGTCTACAGTCTAATATATAGATCGTTGGTACAGAGTATGTATTAATTGCTGCCAAGATAGCTGTCACATGTAAGGCAAAATATATCAAGCTCTCGTTCTCAATTGTAGCGTTTTTGTGGTTAATGGTTAATTACTAACATGCTGTGTGAGTAGGACTAGGATGTGCTGCTGTAATATCGCAACACTGTTTGAATTCACTATTGAACAAATTCAATGACCAAAAAGTACAATAAAAACTACCAAGCAAGCCATATTGTAAAAGGTTGTTAACCCATTTCTTGTTAATATATCTCAAATTGGTTTAAATAGCAATGGATTGCTGGCAATGCTTTCATATTGTGTGTAGTGAAATAGTAACTATTTCCCAGTTCTCACATCAAATGCGATCTTCAGCGATAGTATGAGTAACCTTATTAGTTAGGTTTATTACCCTCTGAGTAAGAGCAAAAACAAGTTGTATTTACCTATATTATTATAGAGTAGATCACTACATGTGAAACTCCGCCATTGGTATTAAGCAAGATACCACTGTCTTATATTATCTCTGGTAAGGTTGCATAAGAGACATCAGGTTATTAATATTTTAAAGTTAAACAACAAAATATGCACAATAGTGGCTTAACCGCCACTGCTGGCAGCTACAGCCTAGTAAAGCGTACAATTTTTAAAGTAAAATAGAGAAATAGCCTAAGGCCATCTAAAACACAGGACTCCTCACCAGTACCCTATCTGCCCTGACATGTTTCGCCTTAACGGCTTTATCAAAGGAAATTACAAGGACCGCATCTTTGGCGACTTTTTATACCTAACAGGGTACGCTCCCTGAAGAGTGTCATAGGACAGCAGCCTATCATGGTATTTGTATGCCTATTCAAATGTTTTCATTGGGGTATTCTCTAAGTGAGTTTTTATTTATTTTAAGATAGGGATCTTGTAATTTTAATTTAAAGTTAGGGGGTTGTCTTGTCCCACCTGACCGTTCTATATTTTGATCAACAAATAAATTAAAATCCCCACCAAGGATGATTCTATAACGATTCCAATGTATGAGCATCTTACTAATTCTAGCTAATAAGATCTTTTGTGAATCATTGGGTGCATAATATGTCTCCTAGTATATCAGGTGTATTGTGAATCTTACCCCTTAAGGTGATATATGTTCCGTATGGGTCAGTAAGTACCTCATCTTCTTGGAAATTTAGAGCAGAATGTATTAATATCGATACGCCACGATGTTTGGGCTTAATCGTTTTAGTGAAGTAAGTTTCCTGGAGTAAAATTAAATTAGATTTAAGTCTATTATATTCTAATAAAGCCTTTTTACATTTCACATGGGAGTGAAGGCCCCTAACATTGTGGATTAAAATTGTAAGAGACATGGGTGCTAGAATATTCTGAGTTGTTAGAGCGGAAGTAACTCACCTGCACATGGCAGACTGGACCCCAATGCTAAGAAGCAGACCTTCCGATTAGATTCTTCCATGAAATATAAAGCAAAAACCATTGAAGTACCATTTTGATAAATACCTGTGTGTTCATCACACAAGCAAAACTGTGAAATGATAACTACAAACATTGAAACATATAATAAAAAAACTACAACCAGGTGGTAGAGAGCAACAATTTACAGTCAGCAACTGTTTGTTGTGATATAAAAATCTTAATGAAAGTTCTAACTTAAGAAGTGGGGGGTTGATTTGAGTGAAAGAAGAAAACAAAAAGGGGGGATTATTACGGTAGATTACAAGTTGTGCAGTATGGCTATACCGCTTAAAAATTGGCCTTTGTGAGCGGAATATTCAGCTCACCCGTATTACAAATCGTGGCGGTGCGGCTATACCGCTAGTGTTTTAGCCTATACAGCAACGATCCATTCCGCACTCAAAAAATGTCCTTTGAGTTTGAAATATTCAGCTCACCCATATTATAGGTTGTGCGGTCAGGCTAATTTGCTAGCGTTATAGCCTATACCGTAACGATCCATTCCGCTATCAAAGACCAGTAGTGATGAAGTTTGCAAAAATGTTACAAAGTACGCTAACACCCTAAACTGCCATCCACCTGCATCACAAATACTATAATAAACCTATTAACCCCTAATCCACTGCCCATCTACATTGCCAATACTAAATTAAAGTATTAACCCCTAATCCGCCACCCATCCACATCTCCAACGCTAAATTTAAGTATTAACCCCTAATCCGGCGCCCACCCTCATTGCCAACACTAAATTAAAGTATTAACCAATACTCCCTCACCTCCCCGCATCGCCAACACTAAATAAACCTTTTAACCCCTAAACTGCTGGCCCCCCACATCGCTACTTCTAAAATGAACCTATTAACCCGTAAACCGCCTGCCCTCTGCATAGCTACCACTAAAATAAACCTATTAACCTCTAAACCCCCAACCCCACACATTGTGACTACCTCAATAAACCTATTAATCCCTAAGCCACCAGCCCCTTACATCGCTACTACTCAAACCTATTAACCCCTAAACCACTGACCCCACACATTGCGACAACCTAAATAAACCTATTAACCGCTAAATCGCCGGCCCCCAACATCACAACAAACTAAATTAAATTATTAACCCCTAAACCTAACACCCCCTAACTATAAATTAAAGTTACAACATAACTACCTTAGAATAAATAAAAACTTGTAAAAAAATAAATTTAAGAAGCGCTAAAAACCTAAAGACACTGGATTATCACAATTATAATAATCAATTTATTAAACAATCAAAAGTAAATAGTATTATTAAAAAAACAATAGTATTTCATTCACTAATATTACATACATACAATATACTTAATTGTTGTTAAAATCCAATAAACTCACATTCGCAAAATACATACATGCAATATAATTGGTACTATGAGTGCGCACTCTATAGATTAAAATTACTCCATAAAACAAATGATTAAATCCTAATCTTATATTGCCAATGCCCTTGCCTTAATGCTTGAATAGACACGTGTCTAAGTTTTGGCCAATCGGTAGCTGAGTTACTCGTTACTATAAGTTTCAAAAATGCAATGGTTAGTCCTCTCTTGTAACGAAAAACATTGTCACAGTAGAAAGTAGACATGTGCGGTTCGTTTCGGATTTATTCGGAAATTCGGAAAATTCGGTAAATTCTGAGATTCGGATCGATTCGGATTTCCGAATTAAAATACTTCCGAATCTACCGAATGAATCCGAAATAGCTGCCGTATCTCCGAATAAATCCGAATTAGCTCGGTAAAATTCGGCATTTCCCCATAGGAAACAATGGGAGTTTTGGCTGAAAAAAAACTAACACCGCAGCCCCATTGTTTCCTATGGGGAAACACTAAGTCTGCACCTAACACCCTAACATGTACCCCGAGTCTCTAAACACCCCTAATCTAACACTTATTAACCCCTAATCTGCCGCCCCCGCTATCGCTGACACCTGCATTATTTTATTAACCCCTAATCTGCCGACCGAATATCGCTGCCACCTACATTATAGCTATTAACCCCTAATCTGCTGTCCCTAACACCGCCGACCCCTACATTATAGTTATTAACCCCTAATCTGCCCCCCCAACGTCGCCGCAATCTAACTACAAGTATTAACCCCTAATCTGCCGACCTGATATCGCCGCCGCCTACATTATAGCTATTAACCCCTAATCTGCTGTCCCTAACACCGCCGACCCCTACATTATAGTTATTAACCCCTAATCTGCCCCCCCCAACGTCACCGCAATCTAACTACAAGTATTAACCCCTAATCTGCCGACCCGATATCGCCGCCTACATTATAGCTATTAACCCCTAATCTGGTGTCCCTAACACCGCCGACCCCTACATTATAGTCATTAACCCCTAATCTGCCCCCCCCAACGTAGCCGCAATCTAACTACAAGTATTAACCCCTAATCTGCCGACCCGGTATCGCCGCCACCTACATTATAGCTATTAACCCCTAATCTGGTGTCCCTAACACCGCCGACCCCTACATTATAGTTATTAACCCCTAATCTGCCCCCCCAATGTCACCGCAATCTAACTACAAGTATTAACCCCTAATCTGCCAACCCGATATTGCCGCCGCCTACATTATAGCTATTAACCCCTAATCTGGTGTCCCTAACACCGCCGACCCCTACATTATAGTTATTAACCCCTAATCTGCCCCCCCAACGTTGCCGCAATCTAACTACAAGTATTAACCCCTAATCTGCCGACCCGATATCGCCGCCACCTACATTATAGCTATTAACCCCTAATCTGGTGTCCCTAACACCGCCGACCCCTACATTATAGTTATTAACCCCTAATCTGCCCCCCCCAACGTCGCCGCAATCTAACTACAAGTATTAACCCCTAATCTGCCGACCCGATATCGCCGCCGCCTACATTATAGCTATTAACCCCTAATCTGGTGTCCCTAACACCGCCGACCCCTACATTATAGTTATTAACCCCTAATCTGCCCCCCCCCCAACGTCGCCGCAATCTAACTACAAGTATTAACCCCTAATCTGCCGACCGCAAATCGCCGCCACTATAATAAATGTATTAACCCCTAAACCGCCGCACTCCCGCCTCGCAAACACTATAATACATTTTATTAACCCCTAATCTGCCCTCCCTAACATCGCCGCCACCTACCTACAATTATTAACCCCTAATCTCCCGCCCCCAACGTCGCCGCTACTATAATAAGGTTATTAACCCCTAAACCTAAGTCTAACCCTAACACTAACACCCCCTAACTTAAATATAATTTAAATAAAACGAAATAAGTTTACTATAGTTAAATAAATGAATCCTATTTAAAACTAAAGACTTACCTGTAAAATAAACCCTAAAATAGCTGCAATATAACTAATAGTTACATTGTAGCTATTTTAGGATTTATTTTTATTTTACAGGCAACTTTGGCCTCGCTTCCATTGAGTCGTAATTCAGTTTGCGTGCACTCGCAAACCGTTAAATATGCTGTCGAAAGCAATAGCGTTTAACGACTGTTTCCAATGGCGCGTTATACCTCAATATCGGCTGCCGGACTTCGGCTGCCGAAAAGATTTTCGCGTCCCATAGAAAGTAATAGAAGCCGTTAATCGATAAATTATACCAGGTTTCCATTGAAAGCGCTAACCGTTAATACATTGTCGGAGGCTGTCGATACATTGAGATATATTACCCCCAGCTCAACTAGGTGTAAAAGAGGAAAATTGTGCTTTTTGAGACCTATTTTCTATTGAAATTATAAAACTTGCAAATAATGCAAGTGTTTTAATGTAGAAATAAATTGTTATAAGTAATATTTATTGTTGTCTCATGTATAGAAATAGTTGAACTTATATTCTAATAGAAATATCAGTATATATTTAAATATAATAATATATGCAAGAACATATCTACAGAATGCAAACTAGACCTATGCCTAGGGCAGCAAGAAATATTACTTATATTTATGAAGTGTTAAATATAATTATATTAGAAAATAGTATTTGATTATTAAAAATATGGATAAGTGTTTTTTAATTTTTCTTGAGAGGCGATCACAGGTAAGAAGCACGGACGTTAAACGTAAATTCTATAGCGTAAGGTCGGGTTACCTTAGCAACTAATTGATTTTCAAGAAATCCGACGTCAGATGGAAGCGTTAACACAATGTTAACTTACAGCTACACGAAAAGAGCGACTGCGCGCAACACGCTAATCTTTTCAATGGAAACCTGGTACTAAAATGCAGCCGTAAATTACTTTTAGCTGTCGGCCGCTTTGGTAGCTTACGGCTCCATTTTTATCGACTCAATGGAAGCGAGGCCTTTGTATTTATTTTAACTAGGTACAATAGTTATTAAATAGTTAATAACTATTTAATAACTACCTAGCTAAAATAAATACAAATTTACCTGTAAAATAAATCCTAACCTAAGTTACAATTACACCTAACACTACACTATCATTAAATTAATTAAATAAATGAATCATATTTAAAACTAAATACTTACCTGTAAAATAAACCCTAATATAGCTGCAATATAACTAATAGTTACATTGTAGCTATTTTAGCATTTATATTTATTTTACAGGCAACTTTGTATTTATTTTAACTAGGTACAATAGCTATTAAATAGTTATTGACTAATTAATAGCTACCTAGTTAAAATAATTACAAAATTACCTGTAAAATAAATCTTAACCTAAGTTACAATTAAACCTAACACTACACTATCATTAAATAAATTAACTACAAGTACCTACAATTATATACATTTAAATAAACTAAAGTACAAAAACCCCCCACTAAATTACAAAAACAAACAAACACTAAATTACAAAAAATAAAAAAATATTACAAGAATTTTAAACGAATTACACCTAATCTAACCCCCCTAATAAAATAACAAAGCCCCCCAAAATAAAAAAAATGCCCTACCCTATACTAAATTACAAAAGTTAACAGCTCTATTACCTTACCAGCCCTTAAATGGGCCTTTTGCGGGGGCATGTCCCAAAGAAAACAGCTCTTTTGCCTGTAAAAAAAAAACACAATACCCCCCCCCCACATTACAACCCAACACCCACATACCCCTACTCTAACCCAAACCCCCCTTAAATAAACCTAACACTACCCCCCTGAAGATCTCCCTACCTTGAGTCGTGTTCACCAAGCCGGGCCGAAGTCTTCATCCGATGGGGCAGAAGAGGACATCCAGACCGGCAGAAGTCTTCATCCAAGCGGGGCAAGAAGAGGTCTTCCATCCATCAGAAAAGTACAAAAAAACAAACAAACACTAAATTACCAAAAATAATAAAATATTACAATAATTTTAAAATAATTACACCTAATCTAAGCCCCCTACTAGCTATTAATATAGCTACAATATAACTAATAGTTACATTGTAGCTATTTTAGGATTTATATTTATTTTACAGGCAACTTTGTATTTATTTTAACTAGGTACAATAGCTATTAAATAGTTAAGAACTATTTAATAACTACCTAGCTAAAATAAATACAAATTTACCTGTAAAATAAATCCTAACCTAAGTTACAATTACACCTAACACTACACTGTCATTAAATTAACTAAATAAATTAATCCTATATAAAACTAAAGACTCACCTGTAAAATAAACCCTAATATAGCTACAATATAACTAATAGTTACATTGTAGCTATTTTAGCATTTATATTTATTTTACAGGCAACTTTGTATTTATTTTAACTAGGTACAATAGCTATTAAATAGATATTTACTGTTTAATAGCTACCTAGTTAAAATAATTACAAAATTACCTGTAAAATAAATCCTAACCTTAGTTACAATTAAACCTAACACTACACTATCATTGAATAAATTAACTACAAGTAGCTACAATTAAATACAATGAAATAAACTAAACTAAAGTACAAAAAAACAAACACTAAATTACAAAAAATAAAAAAAATTACAAGAATTTTAAACTAATTACACCTAATCTAAGCCCCCTAATAAAATAACAAAGCCCCCCAAAATAAAAAAATGCCCTACCCTATACTAAATTACAAAAGTAATCAGCTCTATTACCTTACCAGCCCTTAAAAGGGCCTTTTGCGGGGGCATGCCCCAAAGAAAACAGCTCTTTTGCCTGTAAAAAAAAAACACAATACCCCCCCACATTACAACCCAACACCCACATACCCCTACTCTAACCCAAACCCCCCTTAAATAAACCTAACACTACCCCCCTGAAGATCTCCCTACCTTGAGTCGTGTTCACCAAGCCGGGCCGAAGTCTTCATCCGATGGGGCAGAAGAGAACATCCAGACCGGCAGAAGTCTTCATCCAAGCGGGGCAAGAAGAGGTCTTCCATCCATCAGAAAAGTACAAAAAAACAAACAAACACTAAATTACCAAAAATAATAAAATATTACAATAATTTTAAACTAATTACACCTAATCTAAGCCCCCTACTAGCTATTAATATAGCTACAATATAACTAATAGTTACATTGTAGCTATTTTAGGATTTATATTTATTTTACAGGCAACTTTGTATTTATTTTAACTAGGTACAATATCTATTAAATAGTTAAGAACTATTTAATAACTACCTAGCTAAAATAAATACAAATTTACCTGTAAAATAAATCCTAACCTAAGTTACAATTACACCTAACACTACACTGTCATTAAATTAACTAAATAAATGAATCCTATATAAAACTAAAGACTTACCTGTAAAATAAACCCTAATATAGCTACAATATAACTAATAGTTACATTGTAGCTATTTTAGCATTTATATTTATTTTACAGGCAACTTTGTATTTATTTTAACTAGGTACAATAGCTATTAAATAGATATTTACTGTTTAATAGCTACCTAATAATAAAAAAATAATTACAAAATTACCTGTAAAATAAATCCTAACCTAAGTTACAATTAAACCTAACACTACACTATCATTAAATAAATTAACTACAAGTACCTACAATTAAATACAATGAAAAAAACTAAACTAAAGTACAAAAAAACAAACACTAAATTACAAAAAATAAAAAAATTACAAGAATTTTAAACTAATTACACCTAATCTAAACCCCCTAATAAAATAACAAAGCCCCCCAAAATAAAAAAAATGCCCTACCCTATACTAAATTACAAAAGTAATCAGCTCTATTACCTTACCAGCCCTTAAAAGGGCCTTTTGCGGGGGCATGCCCCAAAGAAAACAGCTCTTTTGCCTGTAAAAAAAAAACACAATACCCCCCCCACATTACAACCCACCACCCACATACCCCTACTCTAACCCAAACCCCCCTTAAATAAACCTAACACTACCCCCCTGAAGATCTCTCTACCGTGTCTTCACCCAGCGGGCCGAAGTCTTCATCCGATCAAGCAGAAGAGGACATCCAGACCGGCAGAAGTCTTCATCCAAGCGGGGCAAGAAGAGGTCTTCCATCCATCAGAAGTCTTGATCCAGGCGGCATCTTCTCTGTTCATCCATCCGGAGCGGAGCGGCAGCATCCTGAAGACATCCCACGCAGAGCATCCTCTTCTTTCTTGATCCGACGACTAAGTGACTGGACCTTTAAGTGACGTCATCCAAGATGACGTCCCTTGAATTCCGATTGGCTGATAGGATTCTATCAGCCAATCGGAATTAAGGTAGGAAAAATCTGATTGGCTGATTCAATCAGCCAATCAGATTCAAGTTCAATCCGATTGGCTGATCCAATCAGCCAATCAGATTGACCTCACATTCTATTGGCTGATCGGAACAGCCAATAGAATGTGAGGTCAATCTGGTTGGCTGATTGGATCAGCCAATCGGATTGAACTTGAATCTGATTGGCTGATTGAATCAACCAATCAGATTTTTCCTACCTTAATTCCGATTGGCTGATAGAATCCTATCAGCCAATCGGAATTCAAGGGACACCATCTTGGATGACGTCACTTAAAGGTACAGTCACTTAGTCGTCAGATCAAGAAAGAAGAGGATGCTCTGCGTGGGATGTCTTCAGGATGCTGCCGCTCCGCTCCGAATGGATGAACAGAGAAGATGCCGCCTGGATCAAGACTTCTGATGGATGGAAGACCTCTTCTTGCCCCGCTTGGATGAAGATTTCTGCCGGTCTGGATGTCCTCTTCTGCCCGATCGGATGAAGACTTCGGCCCGCTGGGTGAAGACACGGTAGAGAGATCTTCAGGGGGGTAGTGTTAGGTTTATTTAAGGGGGGTTTGGGTTAGAGTAGGGGTATGTGGGTGGTGGGTTGTAATGTGGGGGGGGGGGTTGTGTTTTTTTTTTTACAGGCAAAAGAGCTGTTTTCTTTGGGGGATGACCCCACAAAGGGCCCAGTTCAGGGCTGGTAAGGTAATAGAGCTGTTAACTTTTGTAATTTAGTATAGGGTAGGGCATTTTTTTTTATTTTGGGGGGCTTTGTTATTTTATTAGGGGGCTTAGATTAGGTGTAATTCGTTTAAAATTCTTGTAATATTTTTTTATTTTTTGTAATTTAGTGTTTGGTTTTTTTTGTAATTTAGTGGGGGGGTTTTGTACTTTAGTTTATTTAATTGTAGATAATTGTAGGTACTTGTAGTTAATTTATTTAATGATAGTGTAGTGTTAGGTTTAATTGTAACTTAGGTTAGGATTTATTTTACAGGTAATTTTGTAATTATTTTAACTAGGTAGCTATTAATTAGTCAATAACTATTTAATAGCTATTGTACCTAGTTAAAATAAATACAAAGTTGCCTGTAAAATAAATATAAATGCTAAAATAGCTACAATGTAACTATTAGTTATATTGCAGCTATATTAGGGTTTATTTTAAAGGTAAGTATTTAGTTTTAAATATGATTCATTTATTTAATTAATTTAATGATAGTGTAGTGTTAGGTGTAATTGTAACTTAGGTTAGGATTTATTTTACAGGTAAATTTGTATTTATTTTAGCTAGGTAGTTATTAAATAGTTATTAACTATTTAATAACTATTGTACCTAGTTAAAATAAATACAAAGTTGCCTGTAAAATAAAAATAAATCCTACAATAGCTACAATGTAACTATTAGTTATATTGCAGCTATCTTATTCTACAGGTAAGTCTTTAGTTTTAAATAGGATTCATTTATTTAACTATAGTAAACTTATTTCGTTTTATTTAAATTATATTTAAGTTAGGGGGTGTTAGTGTTAGGGTTAGACTTAGGTTTAGGGGTTAATAACCTTATTATAGTAGCGGCGACGTTGGGGGCGGGAGATTAGGGGCTAATAATTGTAGGTAGGTGGCGGCGATGTTAGGGAGGGCAGATTAGGGGTTAATAAAATGTATTATAGTGTTTGCGAGGCGGGAGTGCGGCGGTTTAGGGGTTAATACATTTATTATAGTGGCGGCGATTTGCGGTCGGCAGATTAGGGGTTAATACTTGTAGTTAGATTGCGGCGACGTTGGGGGGGGCAGATTAGGGGTTAATAACTATAATGTAGGGGTCGGCGGTGTTAGGGACACCAGATTAGGGGTTAATAGCTATAATGTAGGCGGCGGCGATATCGGGTCGGCAGATTAGGGGTTAATACTTGTAGTTAGATTGCGGCGACGTTGGGGGGGGCAGATTAGGGGTTAATAACTATAATGTAGGGGTCGGCGGTGTTAGGGACACCAGATTAGGGGTTAATAGCTATAATGTAGGCGGCGGCGATATCGGTTCGGCAGATTAGGGGTTAATACTTGTAGTTAGATTGCGGCGACGTTGGGGGGGGCAGATTAGGGGTTAATAACTATAATGTAGGGGTCGGCGGTGTTAGGGACACCAGATTAGGGGTTAATAGCTATAATGTAGGCGGCGGCGATATCGGGTCGGCAGATTAGGGGTTAATACTTGTAGTTAGATTGCGGCGACGTTGGGGGGGGAGATTAGGGGTTAATAACTATAATGTAGGGGTCGGCGGTGTTAGGGACAGCAGATTAGGGGTTAATAGCTATAATGTAGGCGGCGATATCGGGTCGGCAGATTAGGGGTTAATACTTGTAGTTAGATTGCGGCGACGTTGGGGGGGGCAGATTAGGGGTTAATAACTATAATGTAGGGGTCGGCGGTGTTAGGGACACCAAATTAGGGGTTAATAGCTATAATGTAGGCGGCGGCGATATCGGGTCGGCAGATTAGGGGTTAATACTTGTAGTTAGATTGCGGCGACGTTGGGGGGGCAGATTAGGGGTTAATAACTATAATGTAGGGGTCGGCAGTGTTAGGGACAGCAGATTAGGGGTTAATAGCTATAATGTAGGCGGCGGCGATATCGGGTCGGCAGATTAGGGGTTAATACTTGTAGTTAGATTGCGGCGACGTTGGGGGGGGCAGATTAGGGGTTAATAACTATAATGTAGGGGTCGGCGGTGTTAGGGACAGCAGATTAGGGGTTAATAGCTATAATGTAGGTTGCGGCGATATCCGATCGCGAGATTAGGGGTTAAATAATGTTATTATAGGGTTTGCGATGTGGGGGGGCCTCGGTTTAGTGGTTCATAGGTAGTTTATGGGTGTTAGTGACTTAGTGTACTAAAACATACCGAATTTCGGAACCGAATAGAACCGAATTCAGCCGAATCCGAATAAATACGAAACAAATTTATTCGGATCCGAATAAATCCGAAACAAATTTATTCAAATTTTGCCGAATCCGATTCGATCCGAAACGAAATTCGAAAAGTCCGAATCGATCCGAACCGAAAACGAACCAAATTTTTTAGCCGTGCACATGTCTAGTAGAAAGCACTTTACACAAATTCCAGGATCTTTATGTGGTTACAAAAAAACCTCTTTCATGAAAACAGATCTCGATTCTGGGTATCTGATTGTTGTTATATAGCTTTGGTTATATTCTCACACTGTCTTTTGCTGTTTGTCTTTTAAACTCCCAATAAATGTTACCGGTATTCTAACCTTCGGGTTATGAGATCTGTACTTATCTGCCTTCTGATGACACTGTGTGTTTGCTTTAGCGTGTCTCCAGGCTGTCAGGTCTCCCCTCTGGTTGCAGGATTTACACGGAGCTTTCAGGGTTCACACGGAGCCTACAGGTAGGGTACTTTTAATGGCTGTGTGTACTTGTATTCCCGGCTCCTGGTAGTTCCACAGCTTTTTTCCTCAGCACAGTTGATTACTGCTCATCCGGTTACAGCTAAAATACAGCCAAGCAATTTTTACAACAATTTCTTCAAACAAGTTCACATTTTTTTCTGAAACCTTGTTCTTTCTTTGCAGCCGTTAAGAGTTTGTTTCTTTCATCACAGGGTGTTATACATCAACGCGTTTCAGCTCCACATGAGCCTTTTTCAAGATGTTTCCTGTGAATCTCAAGCTTCCTTTTAAAGCCCTAATTGATTAGTTTATTTCCCATCTTAAAGAGACATTTTAAAGGCATTTCATACGTTGTATTATTATATCTCGAAAAACAACTATCTTACAAATAATATATGTTCCTATAAACAATTATAATGTCACAACTATAAAAAACAGTATTATAATAAAAACTTCTTATTAAAAATGCTCTCCAAACAATGTCTTACATTCGCTAAATAAAAATTTGTATAAAAGAACTCGTATTACTCTTACAGGGACATATCTACAATCAATCTAAAATAGTGGTTTTAATTGAATCCTAAACACTCTCATTCTTAAAAGGATATATAAATGAGTACATAAGAGAACATAATGTTCTTAAAGGGACATTTAAATTAAAGATGTGTTAAAGAAATTAATATATGTAAAATAATTCATAGCACTCTTAAAGAGACCTATCTACAATCAACCCAAAAATTGCAGTTTCAATTCAGATATACTCTCTATGTATTTTATTCTTAAAAGAATATAAAAGAATCTACATAAGGAATTGTGTGATCTTAATGGGACATTTAAATATTCCCCTCTAAATCCACTCTCTCTAGTCTTTAAACCTAACTAAATAAATATCAATTCATATCTTAAAGGGACAGTCTTAAAAAAAAAGACTTTTACTTAAAATTCATTCTTGTAATAAAGTTAAAAATAATAAAATATATTATAAAAGTAGTATTAAAACTAGTAGTCATTTAAAAAGTTTCTTTTAAAAAGGATATATCCACGCCTCCTTCATAATTATATTATTAATGTTTGAAAGGATTTAGGTCTAATTCGGCATTTAATCCTAATGGATGAAGGGTTTTAAAATTGTATATCAGTTCAGCTTCATTGTATAATAAATTACATTCATGTTTAACCCCTGTTCAATTAAAAGTAGTTATAAATGGTACAAATATTTCATCTTTCTCTGTCTTCTTGTTCTCTCTTTTCTTATATAAGATTTCCTTTTGTGTTATTTTCTTAACATAATATTTTATTCTTTCAATTTCTTCTTTCTTATAACCTCTTTCTACAAATATTTCTTCTAATATTTTTCCTTGTTCATCATAATCTTCTAAGTTGGTACAGTTTTTTTCTTATTCTTAAAAAATTACCTTTAGGAATATTTTTCTTCCATTTGTTATAATGGCAGCTCTCTGCATGGATATAATTGTTTGTATCCACTTTCTTAAAATAGTTTTTTGTTATAATTTGATTGTCTTTGATTTCTATAAAAAGATCTAAAAACACCAATTTTAAAGTGCTCATTTCATGGGTAAATTTAAGACCCCACTTATTGTCATTAATATCTTCTATAAACATATATAATAATTCTATATCTCCCTTCCAAATAAATATCATATCATCTATATAGCATTGGTATAGCACAAGGTTTGCCTCCCAGCTATGCGTTAAAATAAATTGTTCCTCAAATAAACCCATATATAGGTTGGCATAGCTGGGGGCAAACCTTGTGCCCATTGCTGTACCGTTTAGTTGTAAATATATTTTTTCTTTAAATGAAAAGGAGTTATTTTTTAAAATAAATTCAAAAAAATCTAATATAAAGCTAGCCTGTATATGGGGCATATTTCTATCCTTCTGTAAGTAATATTTTATAGCACTTAGACCTAAATTGTGATCTATTACAGTGTACAAAGAGGAAACATCACAGCTGACCAAGATATAGTTCTGTTCCCATTTAATATAATTAATAATTTTATTAAATCTGTGGAATTTTTTAAATACGCTGGAAGTTCCTTTACATAATCCTGTAGAAATACATCTACATAATGGGACAGGTTGGAGGTAACCAAGTCAATTCCTGAAATTATTGGGCGTCCAGGTGGATTAATTGGATTTTTATGAACTTTTGGCAAATAATAAAAAACTGGAGTCTTAGGGTAATCTATAACTAAAAATTGATACTCTTTTTGTGTAATTAGATTAATTCTTCTCGCTGCTCCTAGTAGTTCTATTATTTTTTCTTTTTGTTTTTCTTTTGGATTACTCTTTAATATTTTATAAGTTTCTTTATTACCAAGGATATTCTCTGCTTCTTTAATGTAATCTGTGGTATTTAAAACCACTATTCCTCTACCTTTGTCCACAGATTTTATAGTCAAATCATTATTATTACTAAGATCATATAGTATATTCTTTTCTTGTTTTGTTAAATTATATTGTCTATTTTTATTTAATTTTCCATCAATTTTTTCCAAATCTTTTCTTACTAGATCTTCAATTAGTTTTAAATGGGTTCCCTTTTCTTGTGATGGAAAACAATTAGATTTTGGTTTTAGATTACTATTTTGATATATATCATCCTTGGTTTTCTTATAATTAATATGACTCATATATTTTCTTTCTTGTATTGGATTTTTCAAATAGTATCTTTTTAAAGTAATCTTTCGTACAAATTGATTTAAATTTATTAAAGTTTCAAATTTATTCAGATTATTTGTAGGTGCAAAATTTAATCCTTTATTTAAAATGTATTCTTGTTCTTTTGTTAGAGCCATATCACTTAAATTGAATATTCCTGATTTTTTTTACAATACCTATTTCTTCTTTTGAGTTTTTTGTTTTGCCCAGTCCTCTGTTTCCTCTGAATTTTTCTTTTTGTTCCTTTTTTGTATCCCCTCTTTTCTTATTCCTGGGGGATTCCCTATAAAAACCTGAGATTTCTACTTCATTTTCTTCTAATCTTTCCTTCTTATCTCTCTCTAAATCTTTATAATTTTTATTATTCTTTTGAGTTGATACTATTATATCTGATAATCTTTCACTATAGTATTTTTCTCCTTTCATATTATTTCTAGTTTGTTTGCGCTGGTAATTCTCACCTTGTTTCTCTGAGTTATAACTGTTATGTTTACTATGATAATACCCTGTTTGTCTTTCAGACTCATAATTGGTCCCCCATCCTCCGGGCTTATCTTGATGATAATCATTAGGTTGATAGTTCCATCTTCTATACTCATTATTGTTATTTTCAAATTGATTGTCCCATCTTTTTGATCTATTATAATTCCTATAATTCCATCCCATATTTCTATCGCTCTCCTGTCTTTGGTCTTGAACCCATTTATTAGATTGGTTCCTATTTTAATCTCAATTCCAATTTTTATATCCATTTGTATAGTAATTTCTCTTATAATTATATTCTCTGTTATAATTTGAATTAAAATTTCTATAATTATTCCTTAATTCATATGTCTCTGATTCTTCTTGATTTATTTTTCTTCCATTTCTATAATGTACTTTTGTCCAAGGTTCTTTTTGAATTTATTTTAAAAAATAACTCCTTTTCATTTAACGAAAAAATATATTACAACTAAAGGGTACAGCAATGGGCACAAGGTTTGCCCCCAGCTATGCCAACCTATATATGGGTTTATTTGAGGAACAATTTATTTTAATGCATAGCTGGGAGGCAAACCTTGTGCTATACCGATGCTATATAGATGATATGATATTTATTTGGAAGGGAGATATAGAATTATTATATATGTTTATAGAAGATATTAACGACAATAAGTGGGGTCTTAAATTTACCCATGAAATGAGCACTTTAAAATTGGTGTTTTTAGATCTTTTTATAGAAATCAAAGAAAATCAAATTATAACAAAAAACTATTTTAAGAAAGTGGATACAAACAATTATACCCATGCAGAGAGCTGCCATTATAACAAATGGAAGAAAAATTTATAACTACTTTTAGTAAACAACATCATGAAATTAATAAGATTCTAAAAAACATTGGAATATCTTAAAATTGGATCATATTATAGGAAAAAATATAAATGAACATCCACAATTATTTTTTTAAAAAGCTACAAATTTTAAAAATATACTGTGTCCAAGTGAGTACAAATCAAAAGAAACAAAAGTACAAGTTGATCGATATAAAAAAACACTAAATGGTTTCTACCCTTGTCATTTATGTACAGCATGTAAATATAGTTGCAAGACTAAGACTGTTAAATCATCTGTAACACAAAAAGAATACATTATAAAAAATATGATCAGGTGTAGAGATAAGGGAGTAATTTATTTAATAGAATGTTTATGTTCCAAACAATATTTAGGTCAAACTAGTCGATGTCTCAAAGATAGGATTTGTGAACACCTTAATAATATAAAGAATGGATTTGAAGGACACATGCTATCTAAACATTTTAAAGAGGTACATAAAAAAAGCACAGAAGGTTTTAAATTTTGGGCCATTAAATTGAATAAGAATAATTGGAGAGGGGATAACCATGAACGTAATTTATTATACAATGAAGCTGAACTGATATACAATTTTAAAACCCTTTATCCATTAGGATTAAATGCCGAATTAGACCTAAATCCTTTCATACATTAATAATATAATTATGAAGGAGGCGTGGATATAACCTTTTCAAAATAAACTTTTTAAATTACTACTAGTTTTAATACTACTTTTTATAATATATTTTATTATTTTTAACTTTATTACAAGAATGAATTTTAATTAAAAGTCTTTTTTTTAAGACAGTAATCAACTGTGCTGAGGAAAAAAGCTGTGGAACTACCAGGAGCCGGGAATACAAGTACACACAGCCATTAAAAGTACCCTACCTGTAGGCTCTGTGTGAACCCTGAAAGCTCCGTGTAAATCCTGCAAACAGAGGGGAGACCTGACAGCCTGGAGACACGCTAAAGCAAACACACAGTGTCATCAGAAGGCAGATAAGTACAGATCTCATAACCCGAAGGTTAGAATACCGGTAACATTTATTGGGAGTTTAAAAGACAAACAGCAAAAGACAGTGTGAGAATATAACCAAAGCTATCAGCCAATCGGATTGAGCTTGCATTCTATTGGCTGATCGGAACAGCCAATAGAATGCGAGCTCAATCTGATTGGCTGATTGGATCAGCCAATCGGATTGAACTTGAATCTGATTGGCTGATTCCATCAGCCAATCAGAATTTTCCTACCTTAATTCCGATTGGCTAATAGAATCCTATCAGCCAATCGGAATTCGAGGGACGCCATCTTGGATGACGTCCCTTAAAGGAACCTTCAGTCGTCGTCTAGTCGTCGGAAGAAGAGGATGGATCCGCGCCGGAGGTCTTGAAGATGGATCCGCTCGGATGGAAGAAGATAGAAGATGCCGCTTGGATGAAGATGTTTGCCGGTCCGGATGTCTTCTTCTGCCCGGATTGGATGAAGACTTCTGCCCGATGATGGACTTCTTCAGCCGCCGCTTGGATCAAGACTTCAGCCGGACGATGGACGTCTTCAGCCCCCGCTTGGGCTGGGATCAAGACTTCAGCCAGAGGATGGACGTCTTCAGCCCCCGCTTGGGCTTGGATCAAGACATCGGAGCCTGGACGGATCGGTGATACCCGGCGTGGTGAAGATAAGGTAGGAAGATCTTCAGGGGCTTAGTGTTAGGTTTATTTAAAAGGGGTTTGGGTTAGATTAGGGGTATGTGGGTGGTGGGTTGTAATGTTGGGGGGTAAAAGAGCTGAATTCTTTGGGGCATGCCCCGCAAAAGGCCCTTTTAAGGGCTGGTAAGGTAAAAGAGCTTTTCTATTTTTATTTTAGAATAGGGTAGGGCAATTTTTTATTTTGGGGGCTTTGTTATTTTATTAGGGCGCTTAGAGTAGGTGTAATTAGCTTAAAATTGTTGTAATATTGTTCTAATGTTTGTAAATATTTTTTATTTTTGGTAACAGTTCTTTTTTATTTTTTGTACTTTAGTTAGTTTATTTAATTGTATTTATTTGTAGGTATTGTATTTAATTAATTTATTGATAGTGTAGTGTTAGGTTTAATTGTAACTTAGGTTAGGATTTATTTTACAGGTAATTTTGTAATTATTTTAACTAGGTAACTATTAAATAGTTAATAACTATTTAATAGCTATTGTACCTGGTTAAAATAAATACAAAGTTGCCTGTAAAATAAATATTAATCCTAAAATAGCTACAATATAATTATAATTTATATTGTAGCTATATTAGGATTTATTTTACAGGTAAGTATTTAGCTTTAAATAGGAATAATTTATTTAATAAGAGTTAATTTATTTAGTTAGATTTAAATTATATTTAACTTAGGGGGGTGTTAGGGTTAGGGTTAGACTTAGCTTTAGGGGTTAATATATTTATTAGAGTAGCGGTGAGGTCCTGTCGGCAGATTAGGGGTTAATAATTGTAGGTAGGTGGAGGCGACATTGGGGGTGGCAGATTAGGGGTTAATAAATATAATATAGGGGTCGGCAGTGTTAGGGGCAGCAGATTAGGGGTACATAGGGAATGTAGGTGGCGACGGTGTGCGGTCGGCAGATTAGGGGTTAATAATTGTAGGTAAGGTAGCAGTGACATTGGGGTGGCAGATTAGGGGTTAATAAATATTATGTAGGGGTCGACGGTGTTAGGGGCAGCAGATTAGGGGTACATAGGGATAATGTAGGTTGCGGCGGTGTGCGGTTGGCAGATTAGGGGTTAAAAAAATTTAATAGAGTGGCGGCGATGTGGGGGGACCTTGGTTTAGGGGTACATAGGTAGTTTATGGGTGTTGGTGTACTTTAGAGCACAGTAGTTAAGAGCTTTATGAACCGGCGTTAGCCCAGAAAGCTCTTAACTCCTGTCTTTTTGCTGCGGCTGGAGTTTTGTCGTTAGATTTCTAACGCTCACTTCAGCCACGACTCTAAATACCGGCGTTAGAAAGATCCCATTGAAAAGATAGGATACGCAAATGGCGTAGGGGGATCTGCGGTATGGAAAAGTCGCGACTGGAAAGTGAGCGTTAGACCCTTTCCTGACTGACTCTAAATACCAGCGGTAGCCCAAAACCAGCGTTAGGAGCCTCTTACGCTGGTTTTGACGGCTGACGCCAAACTCTAAATCTAGGCGTTAGCTTGTACGGGCGATATGGTTGTGTTGAGCTCCATACCTCACCCAAATAAAAGCAGTGTTTTGACGTGCTCGTGCACGATTTCCCCATAGACATCAATGGGGAGAGCCGGCAAAAAAAAAATGCCTAACACCTGCGATCGCAGAAAAAAAGCTCTGTAACACAGCCCCTTTGATGTCTATGGGGAAAGAAAAAGTTATGTTTAAACCTAACACCCTAACATAAAAACCACGTCTAAACACCCCTAATCTGCCGCCCCCAACATCGCTGCAACCTACATAATGTTATTAACCCCTAATCTGCTGCCCCTGACTTTGCTGACACCTAAATAAAACTATTAACCCCTAATCTGCCACCCTTATCATAGCCACCACCTACATTACAGTTATTAACCCCTAATCTGCCGCCCCTAACATTGGCACCACCTAAAAAAAACTATTAACCCCTAATCTGCCACCCTTAACATTGCCGCCACCTACATTACAGTTATTAACCCCTAATCTGCCGCCCCTAACATCGGCGCCACCCAAATAAAACTATTAACCGCTAATCTGCCGCCCCCAATGTCGCTGAAATGAAACTAAAGTTATTAACCCCTAAACCTCTGGCCTCCAACATCACTAACACTAAATAAATATATTAACCCCTAAACCTAATCCTAAGAATAACCCTAACGTAACCCTAAGCCTAAGTCTAACCCTAACCCCCCTAACTTAAATATAATTAAAATAAATCTAAATTAAACTTACAATTATTACCTAAATAATTCCTATTTAAAACTAAATACTTACCTGTAAAAAAAAAATAACGGCTAGATTACGAGTTTTGCGGTATGAGTGAAAAAGCAGCGTTAAGGCTCATAACGCTGCTTTTCACAACCGCAGGTTTTACGAGTCATTAGGTTGATAGTTCCATCTTCTATACTCATTATTGTTATTTTCAAATCAATTGTCCCATCTTTTTGATCTATTATAATTCCTATAATTCCATCCCATATTTCTATCGTTCTCCTGTCTTTGGTCTTGAACCTATTTATTAGATTGGTTCCTATTTTAATCTCGATTCAAATTTTTATATCCATTTGTATAGTAATTTCTCTTATAATTATATTCTCTGTTATAATTTGAATTAAAATTTCTATAATTATTCCTTAATTCATATGTCTCTGATTCTTCTTGATTTATTTTTCTTCCATTTCTATAATGTACTTTTGTCCAAGGTTCTTTTTGAATTTATTTTAAAAAATAACTCCTTTTCATTTAACGAAAAAATATATTTACAACTAAAGGGTACAGCAATGGGCACAAGGTTTGCCCCCAGCTATGCCAACCTATATATGGGTTTATTTGAGGAACAATTTATTTTAATGCATAGCTGGGAGGCAAACCTTGTGCTATACCGACGCTATATAGATGATATGATATTTATTTGGAAGGGAGATATAGAATTATTATATATGTTTATAGAAGATATTAACTACAATAAGTGGGGTCTTAAATTTACCCATGAAATGAGCACTTTAAAATTGGTGTTTTTAGATCTTTTTATAGAAATCAAAGACAATCAAATTATAACAAAAAACTATTTTAAGAAAGTGGATACAAACAATTATATCCATGCAGAGAGCTGCCATTATAACAAATGGAAGAAAAATATTCCTAAAGGTCAATTTTTAAGAATAAGAAAAAACTGTACCAACTTAGAAGATTATGATGAACAAGGAAAAATATTAGAAGAAAGATTTGTAGAAAGAGGTTATAAGAAAGAAGAAATTGAAAGAATAAAAAATGATGTTAAGAAAATAACACAAATATAGGAAAAAATATAAATGAACATCCACAATTATTTTTTAAAAAAGCTACAAATTTTAAAAATATACTGTGTCCAAGTGAGTACAAATCAAAAGAAACAAAAGTACAAGTTGATCGATATAAAAAAACACTAAATGGTTTCTACCCTTGTCATTTATGTACAGCATGTAAATATATTTGCAAGACTAAGACTGTTAAATCAACTGTAACACAAAAAGAATACATTATAAAATAATATGATCAGGTGTAGAGATAAGGGAGTAATTTATTTAATAGAATGTTTATGTTCCAAACAATATTTAGGTCAAACTAGTCGATGTCTCAAAGATAGGATTTGTGAACACCTTAATAATATAAAGAATGGATTTGAAGGACACATGCTATCTAAACATTTTAAAGAGGTACATAAAAAAAGCACAGAAGGTTTTAAATTTTGGGCCATTAAATTGAATAAGAATAATTGGAGAGGGGATAACCATGAACGTAATTTATTATACAATGAAGCTGAACTGATATACAATTTTAACACCCTTCATCCATTAGGATTAAATGCCGAATTAGACCTAAATCCTTTCATACATTAATAATATAATTATGAAGGAGGCGTGGATATAACCTTTTCAAAATAAACTTTTTAAATTACTACTAGTTTTAATACTACTTTTTATAATATATTTTATTATTTTTAACTTTATTACAAGAATGAATTTTAATTAAAAGTCTTTTTTTTAAGACTGTCCCTTTAAGATATGAATTGATATTTATTTAGTTAGGTTTAAAGACTAGAGAGAGTGGATTTAGAGGGGAATATTTAAATGTCCCTTTAAGATCACACAATTCCTTATGTAGATTCTTTTATATTCTTTTAAGAATAAAATACATAGGCCTAGATTTGGAGTTTGGCGTTAGCCGTGAAAACCAGCGTTAGAGGCTCCTAACGCTGGTTTTAGGCTACCTCCGGTATTTGGAGTCACTCAAAATAGGGTCTAACGCTCACTTTTCAGCCGCGACTTTTCCATACCGCAGATCCCCTTACATCAATTGCGTATCCTATCTTTTCAATGGGATTTTTCTAACTCCGGTATTTAGAGTCGTGTCTGAAGTGAGCGTTAGACATCTAACGACAAAACTCCAGCCGCAGGAAAAAAGTCAGTAGTTAAGAGCTTTCTGGGCTAACGCCGGTTCATAAAGCTCTTAACTACTGTACTCTAAAGTACACTAACACCCATAAACTACCTATGTACCCCTAAACCGAGGTCCCCCCACATCGCCGCCACTCAATTCCATTTTTTTAACCCCTAATCTGCCGACCGCCACCTACGTTATACTTATGTACCCCTAATCTGCTGCCCCTAACACCACCGACCCCTATATTATATTTATTAACCCCTAACCTGCCCTCCACAACGTCGCAGCCAGCTACCTACAATAATTAACCCCTAATCTGGCGACCGCAAAGCGCCGCCACCTACGTTATACTTATGTACCCCTAATCTGCTGCCCCTAACACCACCGACCCCTATATTATATATATTAACCCCTAATCTGCCCCCCTCAACGTCGCCTCCACCTGCCTACACTTATTAACCCCCCCTAACCCCGCACCGCTACTATAATAAAGTTATTAACCCCTAATCCGCCTCACTAACCCCATAATAAATAGTATTAACCCCTAATCTGCCCTCCCTAACATCGCCGACACCTAACTTCAATTATTAACCCCTAATCTGCGGACCGGAGCTCACCGCTATTCTAATAAATGTATTAACCCCTAAAGCTAAGTCTAACCCTAACACTAACACCCCCCTAAATTAAATATAATTTTAATCTAACGAAATTAATTAACTCTTATTAAATAAATTATTCCTATTTAAAGCTAAATACTTACCTGTAAAATAAATCCTAATATAGCTACAATATAAATTATAATTACATTGTAGCTATTTTAGGATTAATATTTATTTTACAGGTAACTTTGTATTTATTTTAACCAGGTACAATAGCTATTTAATAGTTAAGAACTATTTAATAGCTAAAATAATTACAAATTTACCTGTAAAATAAATCCTAACCTAAGTTACAATTAAACCTACCACTACACTATCAATAAATTAATTAAATAAAATACCTATAATTATCTACAATTAAACCTAACACTACACTATCAATAAATAAATTAAATACAATACCTACAAATAACTACAATGAAATAAACTATCTAAAGTACAAAAAATAAAAAAGAACTAAGTTACAAAAAATAAAAAAATATTTACAAACATAAGAAAAATATTACAACAATTTTAAACTAATTACACCTACTCTAAGCCCCCTAATAAAATAACAAAGCCCCCCAAAATAAAAAAATGCCCTACCCTATTCTAAATTACTAAAGTTGAAAGCTCTTTTACCTTACCAGCCCTGAACAGGGCCCTTTGCGGGGCATGCCCCAAGAAGCTCAGCTCTTTTGCCTGTAAAAAAAAACATACAATACCCCCCCCCAACATTACAACCCACCACCCACATACCCCTAATCTAACCCAAACCCCCCTTAAATAAACCTAACACTAAGCCCCTGAAGATCTTCCTACCTTGTCTTCACCCTGCCAGGTTCACCGATCAGTCCAGAAGAGCTCCTCCGATGTCCTGATCCAAGCCCAAGCGGGGGGCTGAAGAGGTCCATGATCCAGCTGAAGTCATCATCCAAGCGGGAGCTGAAGAGGTCCATGATCCGGCTGAAGTCTTCATCCAAGCAGGGCAGAAGAGGTCTTCCATCCGATTGAAGTCTTCATCCAAGCGGGATCTTGTATAGTCATCCATCCGGAGCGGAGCGGCAGGATCCTGAAGACCTCCGACGCGGAACATCCATCCTGGCCGACGACTGAACGACGAATGACGGTTCCTTTAAATGACGTCATCCAAGATGGCGTCCCTCGAATTCCGATTGGCTGATAGGATTCTATCAGCCAATCGGAATTAAGGTACGAATATTCTGATTGGCTGATGGAATCAGCCAATCAGAATCAAGTTCAATCCGATTGGCTGATCCCATCAGCCCATCCCGTCTGATTGGCTGATATCTTGGATGACGTCATTTAAAGGAACCGTCATTCGTCGTTCAGTCGTCGGCCAGGATGGATGTTCCGCGTCGGAGGTCTTCAGGATCCTGCCGCTCTGCTCCGGATGGATGACCATAGAAGATCCCGCTTGGATGAAGACTTCAATCGAATGGAAGACCTCTTCTGCCCCGCTTGGATGAAGACTTCTGCCGGCTCATGGACCGCGTCGGAGCTAATCTGGACTGATCGGTGAACCTGGCAGGGTGAAGACAAGGTAGGAAGATCTTCAGGGGCTTAGTGTTAGGTTTATTTAAGGGGGGTTTGGGTTAGATTAGGGGTATGTGGGTGGTGGGTTGTAATGTTGGGGGGGGTATTGTATGTTTTTTTTTACAGGCAAAAGAGCTGAACTTCTTGGGGCATGCCCCGCAAAGGGCCCTGTTCAGGGCTGCTAAGGTAAAAGAGCTTTGAACTTTAGTAATTTAGAATAGGGTAGGGCATTTTTTTATTTTGGGGGGCTTTGATATTTTATTAGGGGGCTTAGAGTAGGTGTAATTAGTTTAAAATTGTTGTAATATTTTTCTTATGTTTGTAAATATTTTTTTAGTTTTTGTAACTTAGTTCTTTTTTATTTTTTGTACTTTAGTTAGTTTATTTAAATGTATTTATTTGTAGGTATTGTATTTAATTAATGTATTGATAGTGTAGTGTTAGGTTTAATTGTAGGTATTTTATTTAATTAATTTAATGATAGTATAGTGTTAGGTTTAATTGTAACTTAGGTTAGGATTTATTTTACAGGTAATTTTGTAATTATTTTAACTAGGTAACTATTAAATAGTTCTTAACTATTTAATAGCTATTGTACCTGGTTAAAATAATTACAAAGTTGCCTGTAAAATAAATATTAATCCTAAAATAGCTACAATGTAATTATAATTTATATTGTAGCTATATTAGGATTTATTTTACAGGTAAGTATTTAGCTTTAAATAGGAATAATTTATTTAATAAGAGTTAATTTATTTCGTTAGAATAAAATTATATTTAATTTAGGGGGGTGTTAGTGTTAGGGTTAGACTTAGCTTTAGGGGTTAATACATTTATTAGAATAGCGGTGAGCTCCGGTCGGCAGATTAGGGGTTAATGTTTGAAGTTAGGTGTCGGCGATGTTAGGGAGGGCAGATTAGGGGTTAATACTATTTATTATAGGGTTAGTGAGGCGGATTAGGGGTTAATAACTTTATAATAATAGCGGTGCGGTCCGGTCGGCAGATTAGGGGTTAATAAGTGTAGGCAGGTGGAGGCGACATTGTGGGGGGCAGATTAATTGTTAATAAATATAATATAGGGGTCGGCGGTGTTAGGGGCAGGAGATTAGGGGTACATAAGAATAATGTAAGTAGCGGCGGTTTACGGAGCGGCAGATTAGGGGTGAAAAATAAAATGCAGGTGTCAGCGATAGCAGGGACGGCAGATTAGGGGTTAATAAGTGTAAGGTTAGGGGTGTTTAGACTCGGGGTACATGTTAGGGTGTTAGGTGCAGACTTAGGAGGTGTTTCCGCATAGCAAACAATGGGGCTGCGTTAAGAGCTGTACGTGGCTTTTTTGCAGGTGTTAGTTTTTTTTCAGCTCAAACAGCCCCATTGTTTTCTATGGGGGAATCGTGCACTAGCACGTTTTTGAGGCTGGCCGCTTGCGTAAGCAACTCTGGTATTGAGAGTTGAAGCTGCGTTAAAAATGCTCTACGCTCCTTTTTTGGAGCCTAACGCAGCCTTTATGTGGACTCTCAATACCAGAGTTATTTTTATGGTGCGGCCAGAAAAAAGCCGGCGTTAGCTACGCGGGTCCTTACCGACAAAACTCCAAATCTAGGCCATAGAGAGTATATCTGAATTACACTACACTATCAATAAATTAATTAAATAAAATACCTATAATTATCTACAATTAAACCTAACACTACACTATCAATAAATAAATTAAATACAATACCTACAAATAACTACAATGAAATAAACTATCTAAAGTACAAAAAATAAAAAAGAACTAAGTTACAAAAAATAAAAAAATATTTACAAACATAAGAAAAATATTACAACAATTTTAAACTAATTACACCTACTCTAAGCCCCCTAATAAAATAACAAAGCCCCCCAATTTTTATATCCATTTGTATAGTAATTTCTCTTATAATTATATTCTCTGTTATAATTTGAATTAAAATTTCTATAATTATTCCTTAATTCATATGTCTCTGATTCTTCTTGATTTATTTTTCTTCCATTTCTATAATGTACTTTTGTCCAAGGTTCTTTTTGAATTTATTTTAAAAAATAACTCCTTTTCATTTAACGAAAAAATATATTTACAACTAAAGGGTACAGCAATGGGCACAAGGTTTGCCCCCAGCTATGCCAGCCTATATATGGGTTTATTTGATGAACAATTTATTTTAATGCATAGCTGGGAGGCAAACCTTGTGCTATACCGATGCTATATAGATGATATGATATTTATTTGGAAGGGAGATATAGAATTATTATATATGTTTATAGAAGATATTAACTACAATAAGTGGGGTCTTAAATTTACCCATGAAATGAGCACTTTAAAATTGGTGTTTTTAGATCTTTTTATAGAAATCAAAGACAATCAAATTATAACAAAAAACTATTTTAAGAAAGTGGATACAAACAATTATATCCATGCAGAGAGCTGCCATTATAACAAATGGAAGAAAAATATTCCTAAAGGTCAATTTTTAAGAATAAGAAAAAACTGTACCAACTTAGAAGATTATGATGAACAAGGAAAAATATTAGAAGAAAGATTTGTAGAAAGAGGTTATAAGAAAGAAGAAATTGAAAGAATAAAAAATGATGTTAAGAAAATAACACAAAAGGAAATCTTATATAAGAAAAGAGAGAACAAGAAGACAGAGAAAGATGAAATATTTGTACCATTTATAACTACTTTTAGTAAACAACATCATGAAATTAATAAGATTCTAAAAAACATTGGAATATCTTAAAATTGGATCATATTATAGGAAAAAATATAAATGAACATCCACAATTATTTTTTAAAAAAGCTACAAATTTTAAAAATATACTGTGTCCAAGTGAGTACAAATCAAAAGAAACAAAAGTACAAGTTGATCGATATAAAAAAACACTAAATGGTTTCTACCCTTGTCATTTATGTACAGCATGTAAATATAGTTGCAAGACTAAGACTGTTAAATCAACTGTAACACAAAAAGAATACATTATAAAAAATATGATCAGGTGTAGAGATAAGGGAGTAATTTATTTAATAGAATGTTTATGTTCCAAACAATATTTAGGTCAAATAATATAATTATGAAGGAGGCGTGGATATAACCTTTTCAAAATAAACTTTTTAAATTACTACTAGTTTTAATACTACTTTTTATAATATATTTTATTATTTTTAACTTTATTACAAGAATGAATTTTAATTAAAAGTCTTTTTTTTAAGACAGTAATCAACTGTGCTGAGGAAAAAAGCTGTGGAACTACCAGGAGCCGGGAATACAAGTACACACAGCCATTAAAAGTACCCTACCTGTAGGCTCCGTGTGAACCCTGAAAGCTCCGTGTAAATCCTGCAAACAGAGGGGAGACCTGACAGCCTGGAGACACGCTAAAGCAAACACACAGTGTCATCAGAAGGCAGATAAGTACAGATCTCATAACCCGAAGGTTAGAATACCGGTAACATTTATTGGGAGTTTAAAAGACAAACAGCAAAAGACAGTGTGAGAATATAACCAAAGCTATCAGCCAATCGGATTGAGCTTGCATTCTATTGGCTGATCGGAACAGCCAATAGAATGCGAGCTCAATCTGATTGGCTGATTGGATCAGCCAATCGGATTGAACTTGAATCTGATTGGCTGATTCCATCAGCCAATCAGAATTTTCCTACCTTAATTCCGATTGGCTAATAGAATCCTATCAGCCAATCGGAATTCGAGGGACGCCATCTTGGATGACGTCCCTTAAAGGAACCTTCAGTCGTCGTCTAGTCGTCGGAAGAAGAGGATGGATCCGCGCCGGAGGTCTTGAAGATGGAGCCGCTCGGATGGAAGAAGATAGAAGATGCCGCTTGGATGAAGATGTTTGCCGGTCTGGATGTCTTCTTCTGCCCGGATTGGATGAAGACTTCTGCCCGATGATGGACTTCTTCAGCCGCCGCTTGGATCAAGACTTCAGCCGGACGATGGACGTCTTCAGCCCCCGCTTGGGCTGGGATCAAGACTTCAGCCAGAGGATGGACGTCTTCAGCCCCCGCTTGGGCTTGGATCAAGACATCGGAGCCTGGACGGATCGGTGATACCCGGCGTGGTGAAGATAAGGTAGGAAGATCTTCAGGGGCTTAGTGTTAGGTTTATTTAAAAGGGGTTTGGGTTAGATTAGTGGTATGTGGGTGGTGGGTTGTAATGTTGGGGGGTAAAAGAGCTGAATTCTTTGGGGCATGCCCCACAAAAGGCCATTTTAAGGGCTGGTAAGGTAAAAGAGCTTTTCTCTTTTTATTTTAGAATAGGGTAGGGCAATTTTTTATTTTGGGGGCTTTGTTATTTTATTAGGGGGCTTAGAGTAGGTGTAATTAGCTTAAAATTGTTGTAATATTGTTCTAATGTTTGTAAATATTTTTTATTTTTGGTAACAGTTCTTTTTTATTTTTTGTACTTTAGTTAGTTTATTTAATTGTATTTATTTGTAGGTATTGTATTTAATTAATTTATTGATAGTGTAGTGTTAGGTTTAATTGTAACTTAGGTTAGGATTTATTTTACAGGTAATTTTGTAATTATTTTAACTTGGTAACTATTAAATAGTTATTAACTATTTAAAAAAATTGTACCTGGTTAAAATAAATACAAAGTTGCCTGTAAAATAAATATTAATCCTAAAATAGCTACAATATAATTATAATTTATATTGTAGCTATATTAGAATTTATTTTACAGGTAAGTATTTAGCTTTAAATAGGAATAATTTATTTAATAAGAGTTAATTTATTTCGTTAGATTTAAATTATATTTAACTTAGGGGGGTGATAGGGTTAGGGTTAGACTTAGCTTTAGGGGTTAATATATTTATTAGAGTAGCGGTGAGGTCCTGTCGGCAGATTAGGGGTTAATAATTGTAGGTAGGTGGAGGCGACATTGGGGGTGGCAGATTAGGGGTTAATAAATATAATATAGGGGTCGGCGGTGTTAGGGGCAGCAGATTCGGGGTACATAGGGAATGTAGGTGGCGGCGGTGTGGTCGGCAGATTAGGGGTTAATAATTGTAGGTAAGGTAGCGGTGACATTGGGGTGGCAGATTAGGGGTTAATAAATATTATGTAGGGGTCGGCGGTGTTAGGGGCAGCAGATTAGGGGTACATAGGGATAATGTAGGTTGCGGCGGTGTGCGGTCGGCAGATTAGGGGTTAAAAAAATTTAATAGAGTGGCGGCGATGTGGGGGGACCTTGGTTTAGGGGTACATAGGTAGTTTATGGGTGTTGTGTACTTTAGAGCACAGTAGTTAAGAGCTTTATGAACCGGCGTTAGCCCAGAAAGCTCTTAACTCCTGTCTTTTTGCTGCGGCTTGAGTTTTGTCGTTAGATTTCTAACGCTCACTTCAGCCACGACTCTAAATACCGGCGTTAGAAAGATCCCATTGAAAAGATAGGATACGCAAATGACGTAGGGCGATCTGCGGTATGGAAAAGTCGCGACTGGAAAGTGAGCGTTAGACCCTTTCCTGACTGACTCTAAATACCAGCGGTAGCCCAAAACCAGCGTTAGGAGCCTCTTACGCTGGTTTTGACGGCTGATGCCAAACTCTAAATCTAGGCGTTAGCTTGTACGGGCGATATGGTTGTGTTGAGCTCCATACCTCACCCAAATACAAGCAGTGTTTTGACGTGTTCGTGCACGATTTCCACATAGACATAAATGGGGAGAGCCGGCAAAAAAAAAATGCCTAACACCTGCGATCGCAGAAAAAAAGCTCTGTAACACAGCCCCTTTGATGTCTATGGGGAAAGAAAAAGTTATGTTTAAACCTAACACCCTAACATAAAAACCACGTCTAAACACCCCTAATCTGCCGCCCCCAACATCACTGCAACCTACATAATGTTATTAACCCCTAATCTGCTGCCCCTGACATTGCTGACACCAAAATAAAACTATTAACCCCTAATCTGCCACCCTTATCATAGCCACCACCTACATTACAGTTATTAACCCCTAATCTGCCGCCCCTAACATTGGCACCACCTAAAAAAAACTATTAACCCCTAATCTGCCACCCTTAACATTGCCGCCACCTACATTACAGTTATTAACCCCTAATCTGCCGCCCCTAATATCGGCGCCACCTAAATAAAACTATTAACCGCTAATCTGCCGCCCCCAATGTCGCTGAAATGAAACTAAAGTTATTAACCCCTAAACCTCTGGCCTCCAACATCACTAACACTAAATAAATATATTAACCCCTAAACCTAACCCTAAGCATAACCCTAACGTAAGCCTAAATCTAACCCTAACCCCCCTAACTGAAATATAATTAAAATAAATCTAAATTAAACTTACAATTATTAACTAAATAATTCCTATTTAAAACTAAATACTTACCTGTAAAATAAAAATATAGGCTAGATTACGAGTTTTGCGGTATGAGTGAAAAAGCAGCGTTAAGGCTCATAACGCTGCTTTTCACAACCGCAGGTATTACGAGTCTTGCAGGTTTAGGGGCAGCGCACACTTTTTTGGCCTTAACACAAATTAACTTACGCAATTTGCATAAATTCTTTTTTCAATGGGACTTCCATAGTGCCGATATTACAAGCATTTTCTGGGAGGCCAAAAAGTGAGCGATACAGCCTATCCTGCAAGATTCGTAACGCAATCTAAAGTCAGTAGTTATGAGTTTTACGCTACAAAGCTGTAGCATAAAAATCATAACTAAAGTGTTAAAAAGTACACCCATAAATTACCTATTAACCCCAAAACCGAGGCCCTCCCGCATCGCAAACACTAAAATAAAATTATTAACCCCTAATCTGCCGCTCCCGACATCGCCGCCACTTTAATAAACATATTAACCCCTAAACCACCGTCCTCCCGCCTCGCAAACACTAGTTAAATATTATTAACCCCTAATCTGCTGTCCCTAACATCGCCTCAACCTACATTACAGTTATTAACCCCTAATCTGCCGCTCCCGACATCGCCGCCACTATACTAAAGTTATTAACCCTTAAACCTAAGTCTAACCCTAACCCTAACACCCCATAACTTAAATATAATTAAAATAAATCTAAATAAAAATTAATATCATTACCTAAATAATTCCTATTTAAAACTAAATACTTACCTATAAAAAAAATTAAGATAGCTACAATATAACTAATAGTTACATTGTAGCTATCTTATGGTTTATTTTTATTTTACTGGCAAGTTTGTATTTATTTTAACTAGGTAGAATAGTAACTAAATAGTTATCAACTATTTACTAACTACCTAGCTAAAATAAATACAAATTTACCTGTAAAATAAATCTAACCTTAGTTATACTAACACCTAATCTTACACTACAATTAAATAAATTACCTAATTTAAATAAAATTACCTAAATTACAAAAAAAACAAAACAATAAATTACACAAAATAAAAAAAGACATTATCAGATAATTAAACTAATTACACCTAATCTAATAGCCCTATCAAAATAAAAAAGCCCCCCCAAAACCCTAGCCTAAACTAAACTACCAATAGCCCTTAAAAGGGCCTTTTGCGGGGCATTGCCCCAAAGAAATCAGCTCTTTTACCTGTAAAAAAAAATGCAAACACCCACCCAACAGTAAAATCCACCACCCACACAACCAACCCCCCAAATAAAATCCTAACTAAAAAAACCTAAGCTCCCCATTGCCCTTAAAAGGGTATTTAGCTCTTTTTTAATTGCCCAAACCCTAATCTAAAACTAAAACCCACCCAATAAACCCTTAAAAAAAAACTAACACTAACCCCCGAAGATCCACTTACAGTTTTGAAGACCGGACATCCATCCTGACGTCACTTAAAGGAACCTTCATTCGGGAAGAAGACTTCGATTGAAGAGGATGCTCCAAGCTGGATGTCTTGAAGATGGAGCCGCTTCGTGCCGGATGGATGAAGCTCTGCCAACCAAGCACTAGCAGTCATCCCCCGCATCAAGAAAAAAACAGCTGGAGGAAAATCCTTCTCCTATATGGCAGCAAGGTCATGGAACTCCATCCCGCTGCACCTCAGACAATCCACCTCCCTTACAATCTTCAGGAATGACCTCAAGACCTGGCTCTTTGAATGAATTGTCTTCCCTTAGCCCCCCTCTCCCCCCCCCCATAGTGCCTTGAGACCCTCACGGGTGATTAGTTAGCTCTTTACAAGTACCCAATAGATAGATAGAAGATGCTGTCTAGATGAATACTTCTGCCTGTCTGGAGGACCACTTCTGCCGGCTTAGATGAAGACTTCTCCCAGCTTCATTGAGGACTTCTTGCCGCTTGGATGAATACTTCTCCCGGCTTCGTTGAGGATGGATGTCCAGTCTTCAAAACTGTAAGTGGATCTTCGGGGTTAGTGTTAGGTTTTTTTAAGGGTTTATTGGGTGGGTTTTATTTTTAGGTTAGGTTTTGGGCAGAAAAAGATCTAAATGCCCTTTTAAGGGCAATGCCCATCCAAATGCCCTTTTCAGGGCAATGGGGAACTTAGGTTTTTTTAGTTAGGTTTTTATTTGGAGGGTTGGTTGTGTGGGTAGTGGGTTTTACTGTTGGGGGTTGTTTGTATTTTTTTTACAGGTAAAAGAGCTGATTTCTTTGTGGCAATGCCCCGCAAAAGGCCCTTTTAAGGGCTATTGGTAGTTTAGTTTAGGCTAGGGGTTTTTTTTTTATTTTGTGGGGGCTTTTTTATTTTTATAGGGCTATTAGATTAGGTGTAATTAGTTTAACTATTTGATAATTTCTTTTTATTTTGTGTAATTTATTGTTTGTTTTTTTGTAATTTAGGTAATTGTATTTAATTTATGTAATTTATTTAATTGTGGTGTAAGGTTAAGTTTTAGCGTAACACAGGTTAGGTTTTATTTTACAGGTAAATTTGTATATATTTTAGCTAGGTAGTTAGTAAATAGTTAATAACTATTTAGTAACTATTCTACCTAGTTAAAATAAATACAAAATTGCCTGTAAAATAAAAATAAACCCTAAGCTAGCTACAATGTAAATATTAGTTATATTGTAGCTATCTTATGGTTTATTTTATAGGTAAGTATTTAGTTTTAAATAGGAATTATTTAGGTAATGATATTTATTTTTATTTAGATTTATTTTAATTATATTTAAATGTCTAAAATTACGAAAAATAAAAAAAATCTAAGATTACAAAAAATAATAAACAAAATTATCCAAAATAAAAATAAATAAAACTAATCTAATACCCCTATAAAAACAAAAAAGCCACCCCAAAATAAAAACACCCCCTAATCTAAAAATAAACTACCAATAGCCCTTAAAGGGGCCTTTTATAGGCCTATGCCTTAATTTAAACAGCTCTTTACAAATTAACCCCAAACAGTAAAACCGCCCCAACCACCCAACCCCCAAAATAAAAAAGATCTAAAAAAAAATCTAGGCTACCCATTGCCCCTAAAGGGGCATTTTTATGGGCATTGTCCTTAAAAGGGCAATCAGCTCTTTTGCTGCCCATTAAGAAATAAAAAAGCCCTAATCAAAAACAAAACATAAAAACACCTCCCAAAAAAAAATCCTAACACTAACCCCAACAAAATGTATTCCCCATTCCGGAAATCCAGACATCCATCTTCTTCCAGGCAGAGCAAAGTCTTCATCCAGGCAGCGAAGATCTCCCAGGGCCGCACCATCTTCCATCGTCATCCCAGTGGCATGCAACAAAGGCGGCACAGAGCGGTGCAGGAACCGCAGTCACCCGACATGGAGGGTCCTCTTTATGCGATCGTTCGCTGCACACTGAAGTATGAATGCAAGGTACCCATTTTATATTGGGGTTCCTTGCATTCCTATTGGCTAAAATTTTCAAATCAGCCAATAGGATGCGAAGGTTAGATTCTTCATCTATTCTCGTGATCCTCAATCTTAAGGGCCTAGTTATCAAGCCGTCAACCTCAAATACGCTGGAATTCCGCAGTGTATTTGTGGCAAGGCTGATTCGCCTTAGTTATCAAAGGCTCGAGACCAGCAAAAGTAGAATTTTGTGACGTAAGCTTCGATCCGCCGGACTCAGTCCGACACAGATCGATTCTTACGTCACTCCAGATGTTCCGCACACAAGTGCGGCACATTCTCACTACTTTTGCTAGTTATCAAAAAACTAGCAGGTACGCTCGGCACTTTTACGGCCCATCGTACCTGGTTTTCAATCCGCCACCCCTGGAGGCGGCGGATCCCATAGGAATCAATGGGAGTCTGACCATAGCGAAAGTACAAGTTCGCTGCTGACAGACATCCCATTCATTCCTATGGGAGCTGTCTACACCTAACACCCTAACATGTTCCCCGAGTCTAAACACCCCTAATCTGCCCCCCTACACCGCCGCAACTAAATAAAGTTATTACCCCCTAAACCGCGGCTCCCTGACCACGCCGCAACTATAATAAATGTATTAACCCCTAAACCGCTGCTCCTGGAGCCCAACGCAACTATAATAAATGTATTAACCCCTAAACCGCCGCTCCCTGAACCCACCGCAACCTATATTAAATTTATTAACCCCTATCCTGCCCCCCCTACACCGTCGGCACCTATAATAAATTTATTAACCCCTATCCTGCCCCCCCTACACCGTCGGCACCTATAATAAATTTATTAACCCCTATCCTGCCCCCCACTATGCCGCCGCCACTGTAATAAAATTATTAACCCCTAAACCTAAGTCTAACACTAACCCTAACACCCCCCTAACTTAAATATTAATTAAATACATCTAAATAATATTTATATTATTAACTAAGTTAATCCTATTTAAAACTAAATACTTACCTATAAAATAAACTCTAATATAGCTACAATATAAATAATAGCTATCTTAGGATTTATTTTTATTTTACAGGTACCTTTCAATTTATTTTAACTAGGTACAATAGCTATTAAATAGTTATTAGCTATTTAATAGCTTACCTAGCTAAAATAAAGAGAAATTTACCTGTAAAATAAAAACTAACCTAAGTTACAATTACACCTAACACTACACTATACTTAAATAAATTATTCCTATTTAAAACTAAATACTTACCTGTAAAATAAACACTAAGATAGCTACAATATAAATAATAATTATATTGTAGCTATCTTAGGATTTATATTTATTTTACAGGTAACTTTGTATTTATTTTAGCTAGTTAGAATAGTTATTAAATAGTTATTAACTATTTAATAACTACCTAGCTAAAAGAAATACAAAATTACCTGTAAAATAAATCCTAACCTAAGTTACAATTAAACCTAATACTACACTATCATTAAATTAATTAAATAAACTACCTACAAATAACTACAATTAAATACAATTACATAAACTAACTAAAGTACAAAAAATAAAAAAATAAGTTACAAATATTTTAAAAAATATTACAATTTTAAGATACTTACACCTAATCTAAGCCCCCTAATAAAATAACAAACCCCCCCAAAATAAAAAAAATGCCCTACCCTATTCTAAATTAAATAAAGTTCAAAGCTCTTTTACCATACCAGCCCTTAAAAGGGCCATTTGTGGGGGTATGCGCCAAAAAGTTCAGCTCTTTTGCCTGTAAAAGAAAAATACAACCCCCCCCCAACATTAAAACCCACCACCCACATACCCCTAATCTAACCCAAACCCCCCTTACAAAAACCTAACACTAATCCCCTGAAGATCATCCTACCTTGAGTCGTCTTCACTCAGCCGAGCAGCGATGGAACCGAAGTGGACATCCGGAGCGGAAGAAGTTAATCCTCCAAGCGGCGCTGAAGAAATCTTCCATCCGATGAAGTCATCATCCAGGCGGCGCTGAAGAAGTCTTCGATCCGGGCAATGTCATCTTCCAAGAGGCGCTGAAGAGTTCTTCTTTCCTTGCGATGACATCTTCCAAGCCGGGTCTTGAATCTTCCTCCCGCCGACGCGGAACCTCCTTCTTCACCGACGGACTACGACGAATGAAGGCTCCTTTAAGGGACGTCATCCAAGATGGCGTTCCTTCAATTCCGATTGGCTGATAGGATTCTATCAGCCAATCGGAATTAAGGTAGGAAAAATCTGATTGGCTGATGGAATCAGCCAATCAGATTAAAGTTCAATCCGATTGGCTGATCCAAACAGCCAATCAGATTGAGCTCGCATTCTATTGGCTGTTCCGATCAGCCAATAGAATGCGAGCTCAATCTGATTGGCTGATTGGATCAGCCAATCGGATTGAACTTGAATCTGATTGGCTGATTCCATCAGCCAATCAGATTTTTCCTACCTTAATTCCGATTGGCTGATAGAATCCTATCAGCCAATCGGAATTGAAGGGACGCCATCTTGGATGACGTCCCTTAAAGGAGCCTTCATTCGTCGTAGTCCGTCGGTGAAGAAGGAGGTTCCGCGTCGGCGGGAGGAAGATTCAAGACCCGGCTTGGAAGATGTCATCGCAAGGATAGAAGACCTCTTCAGCGCCTCTTGGAAGATGACATCGCCCGGATCGAAGACTTCTTCAGCGCCGCCTGGATGATGACTTCATCGGATGGAAGATTTCTTCAGCGCCGCTTGGAGGATTAACTTCTTCCGCTCCGGATGTCCACTTCGGTTCCATCGCTGCTCGGCTGAGTGAAGACGACTCAAGGTAGGATGATCTTCAGGGGATTAGTGTTAGGTTTTTGTAAGGGGGGTTTGGGTTAGATTAGGGGTATGTGGGTGGTGGGTTTTAATGTTGGGGGGGTTGTATTTTTCTTTTACAGGCAAAAGAGCTGAACTTTTTGGGGCATGCCCCCACAAATGGCCCTTTTAAGGGCTGGTAAGGTAAAAGAGCTTTGAACTTTATTTAATTTAGAATAGGGTAGGGCATTTTTTTATTTTGGGGGGTTTGTTATTTTATTAGGGGGCTTAGATTAGGTGTAAGTAGCTTAAAATTGTTGTAATATTTTTTAAAATGTTTGTAACTTATTTTTTTATTTTTTGTAACTTAGCTTTTTTTATTTTTTGTACTTTAGTTAGTTTATGTAATTGTATTTAATTGTAGTTATTTGTAGGTAGTTTATTTAATTAATTTAATGATAGTGTAGTATTAGGTTTAATTGTAACTTAGGTTAGGATTTATTTTACAGGTAATTTTGTATTTCTTTTAGCTAGGTAGTTATTATAATATAATAACTATTTAATAACTATTCTAACTAGCTAAAATAAATACAAAGTTACCTGTAAAATAAATATAAATCCTAAGATAGCTACAATATAATTATTATTTATATTGTAGCTATCTTAGGGTTTATTTTACAGGTAAGTATTTAGTTTTAAATAGGAATAATTTATTTAAGTATAGTGTAGTGTTAGGTGTAATTGTAACTTAGGTTAGTTTTTATTTTACAGGTAAATTTCTCTTTATTTTAGCTAGGTAAGCTATTAAATAGTTAATAACTATTTAATAGCTATTGTACCTAGTTAAAATAAATTGAAAGGTACCTGTAAAATAAAAATAAATCCTAAGATAGCTATAATATAATTATTATTTATATTGTAGCTATATAAGAGTTTATTTTATAGGTAAGTATTTAGTTTTAAATAGGATTAACTTAGTTAATAATATAAATATTATTTAGATGTATTTAATTAATATTTAAGTTAGGGGGTGTTAGGGTTAGTGTTAGACTTAGGTTTAGGGGTTAATAATTTTATTACAGTGGCGGCGGCGTAGTGGGGGGCAGGATAGGGGTTAATAAATTTATTATAGGTGCCGACGGTGTAGGGGGGGCAGGATAGGGGTTAATAAATTTATTATAGGTGCCTACGGTGTAGGGGGGGCAGGATAGGGGTTAATAAATTGAATATAGGTTGCGGTGGGTTCAGGGAGCGGCGGTTTAGGGGTTAAACTATTTTTTTATTTGCGGCGAGGTGCGGGATCAGCAGGATAGGGGTTAATAACTTTATTACAGGGGGCGGCGGTATAGGGGGGGGCAGGATAGGGGTTACTAGGTATAATGTAGGTGGCAGCGGTGTCCGGGAGCGGCGGTTTAGGGGTTAATACATTTATAAGACTTGCAGCGGTGTCTGGGAGCGGCGGTTTAGGGGTTAATACATTTATAAGACTTGCAGTGGGGTCTAGGAGCGGCAGTTTAGGAGTTAATACATTTATAAGACTTGCGGCAGGGTCTAGGAGCGGCGGTTTAGGGGTTAGTAACTTTATTTAGTTGCGGGGGGCTCCGGGGGCACCGGTATAGGGGATAGAACAGTGTAGTTTAGTGTGGTTGCTTAGTGACAGGCTAGCAAGAAAGCTGTCAAACAGCCGAAGAGCAGCGAGATCGGATGAGTGATAACTCTCACAGTCCGCTGCTCATCGCCCCGCGGCTTTTTGACAGCTTTTTTTGATAACTTAGGCGTATTTTTTCAGGTCCGCGGCGGCGAAGGTAGGCGAGCTTAGGCGGGCGTATTGGGCCAGCGAAGGCAGGAAAGTAGACACGTTGATAACTACCCCCCTAAGCCTCCAGCTTGATAATTTGTGTTTGCTGCTCGTGTAAAGTAGTCTGTTGAGTTGGAATTTCTTCTGCAATGTTGTCAACTTTCTTTTCCTTTCTGATGTTCTCCGCCCGATTTCTAGGATATCTTGTTTAAGGTTTTGAAGAGCAAGTCATAGTTCTTCTTTAAAGAGAGCTCTAATTTGGGTCAATAGTTCCTGATAAGAATCTTTTATGGCAGGAGAGTGATTTATATTGGTGGGAGCTTCCTAAGAATATTCTCTCGAGGATTGAGGGGGAGAGGAAGCTTCTTGTTTTTTCTTGAGTTGAGATTTAGAAAGACAGTCTTTCATGGTGAAATTCATTTTGTGGACCACTGAGGAAATCCAGGAACTGTAAAGTATATCACAGAGGTAGTCATGCTTATACTGAATGAGCGTTACATAAGAATAAATGATAGCCTAGATTGCTGACTATTGAATTAGGTTCAGAACATCATTTTACTCTGAAAATATATAGGGTGACAGAGTTGGAGCTTCAAATAGCAATAGGCAAAATTAGGTAAAAATGTTCTATCAAGCACATAAAATAGCAACACTCAAACATGTCAAAAATATATTTATTTTTGCCTGAAAACTAATTTTAAGTAAAACCTGTGTAAATTTGTTGGTTTCATAGTTCCTACTTATCCTCACTGTTTGTTTAAAAATAACTGATTCTTCTTTACTGGCTGCCTTTCCATGTGTGACAAAACAATAAAATACATTTAGAAATGTCCTTTGTTAGATTAAATAATAAAATAATTACAACAGTTCTTTGACACATGGGGGCCTATTTATCAAAGGTCTTGCGGACCTGATCCGACAGTGTGGATCAGGTCCACAAGACCTCGCTGAATGCGGAGAGCAATACGCTCTCCGTATTCAGCATTGCACCAGCAGCTCACAAGAGCTGCTGGTGCAACGCCGCCCCCTGTAGACTCGCGGCCAATGGGCCAGCAGCAGGAGGGTGTCAATCAACCCGATCGGGTTGATTTCTGGCGATTCCTGTCCGCCTGCTCAGAGCAGGCGGACAGGGTTATGGAGCAGCGGTCTTTAGACCGCTGCTTCATAACTGCTGTTTCTGGTGAGTCTGAAGACTCTCCAGAAACACGGGCCCACAATCTCCGTTCGGAGCTTGATAAATGGGCCCCATGGCCTTGCCACTGAAAAAACAAATTATAGTAATGTTTTATATTGGTTTCCTTATGGACTGGATTTTTCTAGGGATTAAAAACCCTTACATGTCTCTTCTAACAGACTGTAATGTCAAAAATAATACTAACGTTTGTGGTCCTCTTATAATTTTATAAAGAATTTATAAAGAATTTCTATTACCTATAAATTTAGGTTATAATATTTGCATTCCTAGACAAAGACATTTTCCTTTTTGTTCTGTGATAATCATCAACTATTCTATTAAATAAAACTAAATGTGTCATATAATCAGATGTTGCTGACATCATCCCCTATCAATTTGAATTCTAACTCATTATTAGCAAATCTAGATAAAAATGATATAATCTGGGGGGGGCGGAGCCAGCTGCCGTACAAGTCAGTCGTACTAACTTGGAGCTCTGTGCGATTTATAGCATTTAAGTGTTATTTTGGGGTTAACCAAGAGCTATATTTTCGACAAAACTTTTCCCTGGTGTTCCGGACAAGCCACTGCCCAAGCCACTTCTCAGTCCAGGCGGACTGAGGAGTTCAATTGTGAGAGGAGTACGCGGGTGCGTTAGACACTAGCAGACCGAGGCCAACCACTTTGTCTGAGATCTATTCTGCTTACCTGAGCTCCGGAGGGTCGGGGTTCTGCTCCGGAGCTAGCTTCCGCATACACAACCAGACCGATCTGGCAGGGGCGATCATTGTCAGGGCTGCAGCACAAGTCACGGTCGGACCCATGTGGTGAGAGGCCAAAGCAGCGAAGTTCAGTGTCGGGAGATACCGAGGTGTCACGGACACGAAAAAGACCCAAGATCACAAGAGACTTCTGGACTACTGGTACCCGGGCTCAGCACTCTCGGTAAGTGCAATCTGTAGGAGGTTGTGTATCTTTCCTGAGGGCCGCGGATTATTTTCAGCCACCATTCTAAGGCCCAAGTCTAAATTATCGGGCTACCTGACAACCACAGTTTAAGTCTCCTGGAGCCCTAAAGACAATACAAGACTTACCTTTAGCACCAAGACACTTGATGTAGGGATACTTTGCTGGGGCTAAGCTAAAAGTCTCCATTTTACAATATACATCTTGCCCCGGAGTGGGCCAGGGGCCCTACATTTAAAGTGCGTCACACCACACAACGCATATAGACTTGAGTCTCTACCTCAAATTGACTGAACCTGAGCCTCAGTAAAATCTAGAAGAGGTAAAGTGATGGTACATCCTTCTGCTCTAGATTTGTGCCCCTAGTATTATACCTCAGGAGCCCTAAAACCTGCCATAGGACATAACTCTGCAACGTTTATTGCTCAGCCAGGTAGCATATATGCTGGGGGACAGGAAAAAGTGTGGGCCTTTGTCAACCTGTCAGTTTTGCCCCTTAGTTCAGCATCTTAGCTACATTTGGAATTTTCACCGGACTCAAAAAATAAATCAAACCCTTTACCTTCCCTTTCATTTGGGGCCCTATATTACAGCAAGCTCTGCCCTATAAGTGGATATAAGTCTGTACACACCTCAGATTACAACGTTGCACATTACTGTAGGTGAGAGCTGTAATTCCTGCTCACTCAATGGTTACAGATCAAGGATCTCCTCACTTAACTCATATAAGCTGCTTGCATTCCTCACAATAACCACCATTTGTGGACTTCTAATCAGCTTCTCATAACTTCATTTTCATCATCTATTTACAATATAATTTAGGGACTGACCCCAATAGGCTTAGGGGTCACAGAGGGCTCAATACTCAATGCATATTTTCAGCTGCTGCGCCAGCTCAGGTGTCTCTGTAATTATATAATTGCAGAGTGTAGTGTTTATTTCCTAACCTGTACTTTTTCCACAGGAAATAGAGGTGCTTTAAGATTAAAATTGGATTGGTATTTACCATATACCCAGCTATACAAGCAACCACTTTAATGTACACCACACCTATTGGGATATTTGATAACCTACTTTTCTAGAGGCTGCCTGCTAACAATACCCTTGGAGCTGGGAGACAATAAGGAACCCGGTTCAGTTCCCTTTACAGTGTGCCTTATAACAACTGCGGCAGGGAATTCAGAGAAAAAAATTTGTTGGATTGGTATTTAACGTGTATGCAGCCATACGTGCTGAAACTTTGACGCAAACCACATAGCTAAGTTGATAAACAGTTTCTCTAAGGAAAATACCTAACAAGGTGTGCAATAAAGATATTAGGGCAGAGAGACTTATACTCACTCCTTAACATGTTATCCTCCTACAGCGTTGGCAACCCCAGCAACATGAGTGGCTAAAACTCTGACAGGCCAGCGGCTAGGGAAATGCCAGGGGGCCCCCTGGCCTCAATAGTTATGCAATAGTATCAGGTTAATCTCAGTTTCAAATAATACATCGTCTGGATCAGTTTAGTGTTTCAAGGCATCAACTTCTAATACATTCTAGTGGAATTTATGGTGCAGTAATCTACTGCCCTCTCCTTACTATGCCGCAGGGATCTAGGAGGAAAACTACAAGCCAAGCTACCTACAAGAAATCGCTAGCAGACCATTTTAAGCCCAAAACCCACCCAGAGCGACCACCTATTTCTGAAACCAATAGGACCAGTCCTCGCTCAGACAGTGAATCGCTAGACCTAGATCCACTAAGTACTTCTGACCCACCACCTACCATGGCTTCAGAGATTGTGGACACTCTCACTCAGAGGATCAACAACTTGCAAGATTCACTAACCAAAACCTTTAAAAGAGCTATAGGGGAAAGGGTAGATACTGTCGAACAGAAACAAGAAGACCTCATAGTGGAACAAGTCCACCTATCTAACCACTCTCAAATAATGGTGGACATGCTAGACACTATGGAAGCTAAGATGGCCGATATGGAAGACCGTTCCCGACGCAACAATCTGCGGTTTAGAGGAATACCGGAGAGCGTCCTAACGGCGGACTTAGAATCCTTTCTCAGTGAATTCTGCTCCTTCCTAAAGACCCCGCTTTTACCTAGTGAAAACCTACTAGACCGTGTGCATAGACTACCGAGAGGCAAGAATGTGTCAGCTGAAAAACCTTGAGATGTTATAGCACGTTTTCATTTCTTTACATACAAGGAACAGATAGCCAGAGCAATGTTTTTCTAACCTGACCCTGCCTGAACGATTCCATGGCATACAGGTATTTCCTGACCTCTCACAATTTACAATTCAAAAGAGTGCCACCTTTAGAGAGGTCACTAGGAAGCTGCAACAACTGGGCATCAAATATCGTTGGGGATATCCTACGAAATTACTCATCCAAAAGGAAGGTCACCTCTTCTCTGCCTCAACGCCAGATAGAGTTTTCCAGTACCTCAAGAACTGGGATACCTTACAGTCTGCCTCAACTGCAGATGATCCACAGGCCAGTTCCACTCATCCATCTACAGATAAGCCAGCCAAGCCTCCAAACATAGCTAACCTTCTAAGCCCCTCTGTTACAGAGTGGCGCCCCTTGCCACAGAGACAGCATCCTTCCAAGCTCAAGTCTCCTACAAGAGAGGTGCTGGTACAACCCGATCCCACGCCCACAAGGAGTGTGACCACAGATGGTGGTGATGCCCTAGACTCTGATTAATCCATATATCCAAGACGATGAGTCTTAAAGTTTGAGGTGGGGGGGCCCTTGGTTTTCATCTTATACTTGAACTTTTGCAATGTTTATATTTTTTGATGTAACTGTTTATTAGAGATTTTCTTCTTTGCTTCCACCCTGAAACATTTGAAAAGTTGGACTCTTCTGTCCCTAATCCAGAATAATTTTGTGAATTCTCGAGGCCTAACTTATAAGTGAATCATAGGAGAGTAACATTCCACTAATGGTTACGCCTAGTCAAAGCTCTATGCTGTCCAATATTTTAGGATAGTACTACGGGTCGCGGATTCGACAAGGAGGTTTGACTGGAGTGGGTGTAATGTTATTCTACCCCATTGAGTATAAGTTAGATCTCTCATAAATTAAGTTAACATTGTTACATGGAATTCTGAAAGTTCAATGTATATTTGTTCCGAAAAAGATGTGGTTCCACTCTGATTCATATGGCGGGTCGGCTCCTCACACTACCACACAGCGAGAGGCCGTACCCTAAGTCACCGTTGCGACTGGGGACCTGGCTGAGTGGGTTAGAGGCTGGAACTGCTTGTTCTGTCAGTCGTGTTGCCGTTGACCATGTCCCACAATGACTGGGGCGTGTGCAACAGTAATAGGCCCTTTTGTACTATGAGGAGGGGGGAGAGATACTTATATGTGTTTATGTTCCAGTCTAGAGCTATTCTACCCATCCTTAGGCTATGATATCTGTTTACACCTGTACTTATTTGTCAACTAGATCTATTGCCATGCCCTGTCTGGCTGGTGGGGGGAGCCCTGGACCATTACTAGAGGGACCCTCTTTATCCCTGATGATGAGGCTGGTGGTCTGTGGGCTGTGCACCATATCTGCTTGTAAGCACTTATTTCATATGTATTTACCAACTGACTAATCTATGTTTTGTTTACCTTTAAGACAATGTTATTACAAACTGTTATGCTCAGCTGCCCTATAAGTAAGGTTATCTTGCCTAATTGAGTAACTTATCTTGTTCAGTGTGTTCCTCTATTGGTCTGCTATTGGGGTTTCTCCCATAATTCCTTAGAATAGGTTTTATCTGTTTGTAATTTCTCGTTACTAGACTTGGTGTGCTGCCGTGCTCTGTTTGACAGGTGGGTGGAGCCCTGGGCCACTACTAGGGAAAGACATTCTAACCCTGAGGATAATCCTAGTGGACAGGGAGGAACGCCCACAGGTGGGACAGACCATATGTGCCATATCAACTTTTAAGTACCTATTCTATGTATACTCGCCAGTTGATAGAATAATATCATATTAATATTTTGGATAATGATAAAGAGAACTGTCATGTTATGTTACCCCATAAGTACGAATATTATATCACACTGAGTAGCCCTATGAGTAAAAGGTGACATTTGATGGTGATAGAGGCAATGTTTGCCAACTCCGAGTTTCAGTATAGTGCTAGACCCTTGGCCTTTCACCAGCCTCCCATTAAGCTCTTGACTCAGTGGAGTAATTTCTTTAAAGTAAAACACACGATCGGTGCTCTACATCCCTAAGAGTTAATTGAGGTGAAAGATAATGACAGAAGCTTCATATTACCCCCAGACATCCTGCAACATCCCTGACTGGGACCCGGGGAAGGAACAATATTGGGGTAATCACATTACAGTTATGCACCGGGGCCCCCACCCTCTCCCCCTACCCTGCCTTTCCCCATACTTATGACCTGATTACTTATGTTAATATCGAATAATTTTTCCCGGCTGCCGGTCTTAATGGTAGCCATATTGCAGATACACACGAGCTCCACCCCCCATGAAACACAAGTTTACACAGTAAACACCAGAACGCAGATTCTATAATTTCCTCTCGCCTATAAGAGCGGATCATTTTCTTTGCTTCCTTGGTTTTTTTTTTCCTCTTCTCTCTTACTACTTTCAGCATTAGAGTACTACAACCTAGATATTAGGGCCTAGGATATCTATATATGTTTCTTAGCCTAGCCTTGGAAGCTTTTGGACCTTATAAGGAGTTTGCCTACTAGCCCCGCATCCAGCCCCTCATCTACATACCCCTTTTTTTTTTTCCTCTTCTTCTTCCTTTCCCTCCTCCTGTCCCTTCTTCTCTTTCTTCTCCCTGTCTGATCTTGTACTACAGATCAACTAACAATGACGTCATTCTTAACTCTAAATGTAAAGGGTCTAAATACCCCCAACAAACGGAGTCTACTGAAGAACTTTCTTAAGACTCAAGGTAGCGATGTGGTGTTTCTTCAGGAGACCCATTGGGCCTCGTCCCAGATTCCATCTGTTAAATATCCACAGTACTCAGACATTTTCCACTCGACGTTTAAAGATAAGTCTAGAGAAGTTTCTATCCTGATCAGAAGACATACCTCCTTTCACCTTATTCACCAGATAGGTGACGAGGAGGGACGGTTTCTAATTCTGATCTGCAAATTGAACAACCAACTGTTCACGCTAGTCAATTTATATGCCCCAAATCAGAAACAGGTTCCATTTCTAAAAAAACTACTTAATTCAGTTGATAGACTGAAACAGGGGATCCTAGTAGTAGGGGGAAATTTCAATCTTATCTGGGATCCATACACAGATAAGAAAATTCCAGCGGACAAAACCTTAGACTCTTATTCTCTGTCGGTGGCCCCTAAATTTCGAAATGTTATATTCCAAAACTCTCTGTATGATGTTTGGAGGGCTCACCACCCAGACTCAAGAGACTATACCTATTTCTCGGCTTCCCACAGATCATATTCTCGTCTGGACTACTTTTTTGTTAACTCATGGGCAATGAATATAGTCGCAGAATCGAGAATACACTACTGTGTCTGATCGGACCATGATGCAGTTTCCTTTAAGATTAAGAGCGGAGAAATTCCCACGGCACTGCCGACTTGGAAATTTCCTAAATTCCTCCTGAAAGATACATTGTTCATTCAGCACCTCCAGGAGGAGATACAACATTTCCTTGTAACAAATAAGGAAGGCCAGACCTCTCACCAGGTGAGATGGGCGGCTCTAAAAGCATTTCTAAGAGGCATCTGCATCTCCAAGCTGGCTCAGATACGAAAACTATCTAAGGCCCCCTTAGGAAAATTAGTCTCCGAGTTGAGAGCAGCGGAGAGTCGGAACAGAGCAAACCCTTCCCAGCAGAATACTGCGGAAGTTGTGTGTTTGAGAGGTTCGATAAAGGAATTAGAATTGGATAGGATTCAGAAAGCACTAGCTACTTTTAAACAAGTATATTACCACAAGAGCAACAAAGCTGACTCCTTATTGGCAAATAAGCTCAAGTGCCGGCAGCAGCAGCTAGAATTCCGTTCATTCAACACAAAGGTCAGAAAGCATATGCTCCGGCAGCAATTGGATCTGCGTTTGTGGAGTTCTATGAGAATCTATACAACATTAAAGCTGACGGAACAGTTGAGGAGTCCTCTGTTGAAGAGATATCTCAATATCTCCAAAAATTATGCTTATCTAAGCTTACAGAGGAAAATAGAGCTACCTTGACGCAGCCATTTCAGCCCAGAGAGATTATGTTATCTCTTAAAAATTTTAAAAACAATAAAGCACCGGGACCAGACGGTTTCCCGGGGTGCTTCTATAAAAAATTCTCAAACCAACTTATGCCGGCTCTTCATTCTCTCTTCAATTAAATAAAAACGGAGGGTAAATTGCTACATTAATCCCTGGAGGCTTCTATAATTACTATCCTCAAACTGACTAAGGACCCCACATTGTGTAGTAGCTACCGTCCGATTTCGCTAATAAATGTGGACACTAAGCTCTATTCTAACTTCTTGCAGAGAGGATTGTCTCCCTCCTACCTTCCCTAATACACATGGACCAGGTAGGGTTCACTAAAGGGCGTCAAGGCCCTGACAACACGAGAAGACTACTCTCAATTTTGACCGATGCTAGTAGGAACGGTACCCAGATGGTGGCCCTGTCACTAGACGCTGAGAAAGCCTTCGACAGGGTCAGGTGGGAGTATCTCTGGGTAGTGCTCAAGATTTTTGGCTTCCCCCAACAGACTATCAGAGCTATTCAGGCGCTCTACTCTGCACCACATGCCAGGGTGAGGGGTCCTGGGTTCTGCTCCGACGAACTGAGTATCTCAAATGGTACGAGACAGGGGTGTCCCCTGTCTCCCCTTCTTTTCTCCTTGGTCATGGAACCGTTTGTACAGGCGGTCAGACACTCCGCACAGATAGTGGGGGTCAATTCATGAAGAGAAGATCTTACTCTTTGCGGATGATGTTACTCTTATATTGACCAACCCGGAGACCTCAATTCCAGCTGTCTTTGATTTGATTGATTCATTCATGAAGCTTAGCTACTACAAATCCAACAAGTCGAAAACAGAGGCATACGCCCTTAACGTCCCGCCTGAGAGATTACAGATTCTGCAGAGAACGTTTGATTTCCAATGGTCTGTTTCTCATATGACACACCTAGGGATTATCCTGAGTGCGGATCTTGACTCAGTCATAACTATGAATTTCAATAAACTAATTGGAGAACTGAAGTCCCTGACATTGAAGTTGGATTTCCAGGAGGTCTCGTGGCTTGGTAGGGTAGCTACAGTTAAGATGTCGCTCCTACCGAAAGCTCTGTATCTGTTTAGATGTCTCCCAATCAACATCCCTCATAGATACCTACAACGAATACACAGATTTTTCCTACACTACGTTCGGAAGAACAATATACCCAGAGTGACGTACAAAATCCTACAAAGACCCTACGCTTGTGGAGGTATTGCGTTCCCCAAAGTCTACCTCTACTATGAAGCAGCAAGACTGTCACACATTTCAGCATAGGGTATACTTGCAAACAATTTCCCCACACCCATCCCCCACCCACAGTATCGCTGGCTTACTCTGGAATTTTCCAAATATTCACTTAGACTTTTGGATGAGTGATGAGAAAAAAACAATATCAGATCTCTACTCCTCTGGAGTTCTATCTGCAGCTCCAAGAGAACAACACTAAATGGGAGGAGAGGTGGATAAATGGTACAACCATGATCAGACCTTTATCTTTCCACTACGCGGCCCTGGTTAAAGATCAATCCTCTGGACTCCCATGGCAAATGAAAGCGTGGTGCAGGGATCTGGAGGTAGAGATTATGATGGAGGAATTCGTGCTAACGATGGAGGCAATCGTGCTAACAAAAAAGACTCTTCATTGTGTGACCGTGTTGGAAACTTATGTTAAAGTACTCCTGAAGTGGCATAGGACACCAGTGAGACTCTCCCTGATCTATAAAACAAGCCTGTCCGTATTGCTAGAGAAGCTGCCATCAGATAGGCTCACATCTGGTGGTCCTGCGATAAGATCAAACCGCTCTGGAGGGATCTTGAACTTCTCATCCAAACACTTAACATTGACTTGCAACTTACTCCTCAAATTGCACTACTCCATGTCTTCCCGAAATCTATTGCCACCCTAGTCAAGAAAATGGTAACCTATATAGTAGCGGCCACAAAGCTGTGTATCGCTAGATCTTGGAAGCAAATAGAACCCCCATCTCTGGCTGATGTATGTGATGTGATAGGTCACTTCGCATCAATGGAAAGATATGTGGCTGGAGAGACCAATACACTCGAGTTGTACTGGCTAACTTGGCAAGATTGGTACGAAAACCAATAGGACTTGCTGGACAAATCCTTTGCTCTTCTCTACTTTCCCTCTTATTTTCCTCAGGTTTCCTTCTTTCCTTTTTTTTATCCCCGTTCCCTTCCATTTATGTAAGCAACCCCCCCCCTATAGCCCCCCAGTATGTAAGATGGACAGATAAGGCGACCTAGATAGGCTCCCAGAACTCGGAAAGTACTACCACATGGAGACCGACCTTTTACTGGTACACTAGGCGTCCTAGGCGTGCAAACTTAATGCTTAGACTAGACCTACACAACACTTCAATTCTAGGCTATGATTCCAGCGCTTTGATACCCGTGTATCTAAAGACAGATTCTGTACTATACCCTGCTGGCTTTTGAAGTCGAGAGTTAGATGGTGGGATGACAAACGGCTGCATATTGGGTAGATTGGTACAATCTCAAATTACTATCAATGGCTGATATCTGAAGTTCTGGTCCTTTTCAAACTAGGTTTACAGGTGCTGAACGAATGCTTTCATTGTTTTATATCTTTTTTTGTTATCATTTCAATGTATTGAAACTATGTAAAAAAATTACTGCATTGTTTGTATCTTGTTTATGATATCCTAATAAAACTTATCTAAAACAAAAATGATATAATCTCATATTTTAAAGAGACATTATAGTCTGAATAAAATCCAGCATGCATCTAAAAAGCATTATTTAGGGGGGCGGAGTCAGCCGTTGATGAGACAGGACAAGTGTGCTAGTGGCTCTGCCTAAGTGTGTGCTAACATTTAAATAAAAAGCAGACAAAGCAGTAAAAACTATACTTTTCTACTTCTAATATACTGCACTTTTGCCCGTGTGCAATTGGGAAAGTTAGTCAAAGACCCAAGTGAAAACTTTACACGCAGCCCTCACCTTAGCAGCTTGCCCGGGGCGACATTGTAAACTAAAGCAGAGGGATTTGCTCTCCGTAGGGTCGGGGCTCCACTCCGGAGGCTGAAATTTCCACCCTAACAGAGGTCTACAGTTGAGCAGAGGGTCGCACCCCTTATAAAGCTCTACCTGAGCGCAAAAAATTGATAAACTGACCCTGGCATTTGGGGATCTGCCCCGCTGCTTCTGATCCTGTCTCACAGCCAGCAATATACAGTATCTTGCTCTGGAGGGTCGGGGATCCGCTCCGGAGCTCTTGTCTGCTGATCGATATCATCTGAGGCAGAAGAGAACTTACCCTCTCCCCCTTGGAGGAACTTGCGGCTGGGGCCCACGTGGTAAAGAGAGCTGCATCCGAAGTGACTAAGGGACCCTGCAGAGTTTCACGGTTGTCCAAGAACCAACTTAGCCGAGGTCAAGTGGCAATCACCCCGTTTAGGAGCTGCAAGGAGGTACCAGGACTCGGGAATCCAACTTTGCCCCACAGACAGAGAGGCATTCAATGACTTCAAGTGGAGGCGGCAAAAGGCGCGAAGAACAGCCATCTTGGGCCTCTACCTCAGCTTTCATAGAGACCGTCCGGATCCGAAGACCCGCACAGCACAGCCTTACCGGAGCCTTGGGATCCACTTTATTGGGCTCTGCTTTTCTGAGGAAACATTAAATAGCGGCGGGGAGAGACCAGGAGGCTTGCTGACCCTAAGGGACTACTCACAGATCATTGCAGGTCCCTTTCAGCCCTGAGTGCCCCACGTGGACTGTTAAGAAGAATTTTAAAAGAACACACTTGCTAGTTTAAAGCTTAGAGACTTCCACATATAACAATCTAAGCGCACACATTGGGACAGCTGATTTCCCTGCCAAGGCTTGGAGGTGCAGGGTATTGTTAAGATTACTGCAGCTTTTACTGTATCTTTGCACTAACCTTGTCTCATTATTATATGTTAGAAGTGCTACAGCTTTAAGCTCAGCTCACCACACCCTCTGGGTGTGTCTGGGTCTCTGTGACATCATCAGAAACCATGTTTAGTTTTACTGATGAACCTGTTAGTGAATAAGCCATGTCGTTGTAGCTGAATAAAAGTTATCTAAAGTTCCTGCTGCAGAGTCTTCATGATATGTACAAGAGACATCAGAAACAAGGTAACAGCACACAACTGAATGTTCTAATCCTGACTACACAGAGAACATAACAGCTGGCGACAAGGATCTGTGGTTTGACCCTATAATGGCACTTATTGGCACCTTGCCTGTGTTTGCAGCAGACACAGACAGATGGGACACGTGGGTTGAACAGTTTGAGCTATATTGTACAGCAAATAACATAGGAGCTGATAAGCAAGTGGCTGTGTTTCTGACAACTATAGGCTCAGCAGCTTACACTACATTAAGGGACATTCTCTCACCAGATAAACCTAATGCTAAACCTCTGTCTGACCTGATCTGCCTGTTATCTGACCACTACCTACCTAAGCCTCTGGAGATATCAAAATGCTTTAAGTTTTACACACGCAAACAATTGCAGCATGAGGACATTAAAACTTATGTGATCAGTTTAAAGAAACTAGCAAGTAGCTGCAGATTTGGTGATTATTTAAACACTGCTTTACGTGATATGTTTGTTATTGGATTCATGGACTGTACAGTACATAAGAGACTATTAGCAGAGGATGATTTAACACTAAAGCATGCTATAGAGATAGCTACAGTCATGGAACTTGCTGCTAAAGATGCACAAATGCTCCAGGCCCCAGCACAGGCAGTTTGTGATAAGGAAAAAGATGTTTTTCATACAAGTATGCACCTAAATAAACAGTATTCAGCTAGACAAGGGTCACAGACAGCTTGTTACAGATGTGGTGACACAAATCACACAGCAAATGCCTGCAGGTTTAGGAACAGCACCTGCTATGGGTGTGGGAAGATTGGTCATACAAAGAGAGTGTGCAGAAGTTCCTTAGACAGAGATAAAACTAAGAAAGGCAGCAAGTCACGTGCAGCTTTTCATGTGCAAGTAGATACACCACACACTGATTCAGAGGAAGACAAACCATTATACACATTACAGATATACAGCCTTGAAAATAAAATTCCAGAACTGCAAGCAAAGGTGAATTTAGATGGTAAACCTCTCATTATGGAAGTTGATACAGGAGCAGCAGTCTCTGTTATCACAGCTGCAGATTGGAACCGCCTGGGACTAAGGCAACCAATTGTTCCAACAGCTTTCACCATGCAAACATATTCAAATGAAATAATAAAGCCTATTGGGTGTGTATCACCTACAGTGACATTTAATGGTATAACTAAAAAGCTATGCCTATACATTTTACCTAAAGGAGGACCACCTTTGTTTGGTATATCCTGGATCCAAGCATTGGGCATGCCAAAGTTACCACAACAGTTACTGCTTAACAAACTGCTGGACCAAAGTGGCAATTCAAATTCTTCTTGGATTAATTCACTAAAGCGCAAATATAAGACTGTATTTGATGGAAACCTAGGTTTAGTGAAAGACAAGCAGATTCAGCTTCACCTAAAAGAAAATGCTATTCCAAAATTTTGTAAACCAAGAGTTGTATCATTTGCCCTTAAACCTAAAATTGAAGCAGAACTAGAAAGACTACAAAATCAGGGGATTATTGTTCCAGTTTCTAGCAGTGAATGGGCTTCTCCAATAGTTCCTGTCAGAAAATAAAATGGGGACATTCGCATCTGTGGAGATTTCAGAGTGGGCCTTAACCCTCAATTACTTGTGGATCAGTATCCTTTACCACGGATTGAAGAATTGTTTAGTTCTCTGGCAGGGGGTGAAAAATTTACAAAAATTGACTTACATCAACCATACGTACAGTTAGAGGTGCATCCAGACACCTGTTAACTATCAACACTCACAAAGGACTTTTTCAGTATACGCGTATGGTGTTTGGCATTGCCCCAGCACCTGCAGTGTGGCAATGGATAATGGATGAGATCTTGGCAGGTATTCCACATACCCACTGTATGTTAGATGACATGCTTATCATCGCCTACAGGAATTCGGACTGAAAGTTAACATGGAAATGTGTGAGTTCTTCCGTGAGAGTTTAGAATATTGTGCACATGTAGTGGACAAGACTGGTCTCCACACAACTGCTGAAAAAGTGAAAGCGCTGGTTCATGCTCCCACCCCTGTTAATGTATCTCAGCTACGTTCTTATTTGGGGTTGCTCAATTACTATCACAGATTTTTACCATATTTGGCTCATTTACTATATCCACTACACCGCCTTTTAGATAGTAAAAACCAGTGGGCCTGGACTGACTTATGTACACGAGCATTTGAACGCTCTAAGCAACTTCTTCTGGAATCAAGACTCCTTGTCTACTATGACCTTAAGAAGCCTTTGGTACTAGCCTGTGATGCTTCACCATATGGTTTAGGCGCAGTACTTTCACACATGATGCCCGATGGTTCTGAACGTCCTGTGTCTTTTGCGTCCAGATCTCTAACTCCATCTGAGAGAAATTATGCCCAGATTGATCGGGAAGCTTTAGCAATAATTTGGGCTGTGAAGAAATTCCACATTTATATATATGGTAGACCTTTTCCTCTGATCACGGATCATAAACCACTTTTGTCCATTCTGCACCCTCAGAAGGGTATCTCCAACACAACAGCTGCTCGACTTCAGCGCAATGCACTTCAGCTGGTGGCTTACAACTACTCCATTAAATATCGATGCCACAGTGATCATACAAATGTGGATATGTTTTCAAGATTACCAATGGTACATCACATGACAGCATCTTCTAAAATCATAGAAACCCCTCCACAGCCTTTAAATCTAAATTCCAAAGTGATTGCTACTTATACATGCTCTGATTCTACCTTACAGGAAATTAAGTCTTTTGTTCAACATGGGTGGCCTAAAGTAGTTTGTTCGGACCTTCAGCCATATTTTACAAGGAAGAAGGAAATTGTGCATGACTCAGGCTGTCTGTTATGGGGGTCACGAGTGATAATTCCGACCTTACTGCAAACATTAGCATTAAAGTTACTGCACAGCTCACATCAGGGTGTAGTAAAAATGAAGCAAAGAGCACAATAATATTTTTGGTGGCCTAAATTGGATACAGATATTGCTTCTTATGTAGCTGCTTGCAATGCATGTGCACAGACACAGCGGAATCCCAGCAGGGACACTTCAAAAACTTGGACATGGCCAAATGAACATTGGACAAGAATCCATGTTGATTTGCAGGGCCAGTGGATGGACGAATGTATTTAGTGGCTGTTGATGCTCATTCCAAGTGGCCAGAAGTAGTTCAAATGTCAAGTACTACAACACAACAAACCATTGTCGTTCTTTCCAGTATGTTTGCAAGATTTGGACTGCCACAAACTTTAGTCTCAGACAATGGTCCACAGTTCATATCACAGGAATTTGAAACATTTCTAGCTACAAATAACATCACACACTGTAAGACAGCTCCATATTTTCCAGCCTCTAATGGACAGGCTGAAAGATGTGTACAAACTTTAAAATGCCACTTAGCTGTCTCTCACAAATAAAAATTTAATCCAAACTCCCTTTCTAACTTTTTGTTTAACAATCGAAACACTCCCCATGCCACTACTGGGCTATCGCCTGCAATGTTAATGTTTGGAAGACGCCTGAGAACTGCACTGGATAAAGTTAGACCAGAACATTCCAAACAAGAGTTGAACACTTCTAGTGTTTCAGAATTTGTTCTTCATGACAGAGTATGGGTTAGAAACTACCGTGGCCCAAATAAATGGATTCCAGCTGTCATAATACAAGGCATGGGCAACAGAATGTTTAAAGTTCAACTACAAGCTGGTGGTACAGTTTCCCATCATGTAGAACAAATGAGACATAGATCTCAACCAGCTACACAAATATTCAATGATTCAGATGGTGAGGATATCTGGCATGGAGTGTGGTGCCCACCTGAGTCTTCTGAGGATGAAAATACAATGAACACAACTGAAACAGATCAACCTCAGAATGATTCTGTCCAACAACAAAATATCACAGGTGATCAACAACCATTGGGTACTCCTCCACAGACAATTTCTCCTGAACCAAATACTCTACAGCCCTCTAGACACAGAAGGCCTTCTAGATGGCAATGTGAGGATTCAGTGAGAGATTATTCAGCAAGGAATGACCTTTTCCGAAGGCGGACTTATCGCAGAAAACATAACTGTGACTACAATATAGGCTGCGACCTAGGCCTTGTGCCCATAGACTATTGAGATAAACTGTTCTAAGTTCGTGTATGGTTTAGTGATAAACATGTATGTCTATTACTTGTTGTATGTTACAATATTATCCATTGTCTGTTCTTTTTTTTATTTTATTTTTTATATATTTTATTTTATTTTGAGAAAAAAGGGGATGTTAAGATTACTGCAGCTTTTATTGTATCTTTGCACTAACCTTGTCTCATTATTATATGTTAGAAGTGCTGCAGCTTTAAGCTCAGCTCACCACACCCACTGGGAGTGTCTGGGTCTCTGTGACATCATCAGAAGCCATGTTTAGTTTTACTGATGAACCTGTTAGTGAATAAGCCATGTGGTTGTAGCTGAATAAAAGTTATCTAAAGTTCCTGCTGCAGAGTCTTCATGATATGTGCAAGAGACATCAGACACAAGGTAACAGCACACAACTGAATGTTCTAATCCGGACTACACAGAGAACATAACAGGTATAAGTTAATAATCCCTGGGTAACTGGCATAGCTAGCACTGTAAAAGACGCCCAACATAGAGGATTTGCACTGGTCATTACCGGAGGGAACTTTGGGGGCTTACATACTTTTATTACCATAATATTCAGTGTGGGGCCCTTTAGGACATTTGTCTTTTACCAGCTGGTCTTACATGAAGGCCTGTGAACACTGTTAATTACAGTCCATTAATGTGTTAGCCCTATCAAGTTAAATTAAACCTATGTGGTGCTCTTTGTGAATCACCATTGCAGTTTGGGAGATTCAGTGCCTCTCTTGGATACCTTCATATGCATACTAAAGTCAGTCCTTTGGCACTTGTATAAACTATATAACCTGGTTTCACGCACTGATCTGTCACCTGCATTTGTGCCTAAGGCTGCTGTGTCAGCATATTTGTCTTTGAGCCCTGAGCCCAAAGTGGAGTGTAATTTTAGTGCCTGCCTAATAACGCTTATTTTTCCTTGCAGGTTTCCTATATAGTAATACCCACAATTGCTCTTTGTACAGAAACTGTTCTAGGGATTTCTCTATTTAAACGCAATTTCTTATTGGTTAACCTGCTATATATTTATTTTCAGGCTCTGTGTACTGTATATACCACAACTCACACAGGTGAAACTTCCTGACACACACATAGCACACATTGGGCCACAGCTTGCAGGCAATTTATAAGCACATGTCATGGCTCAGTAGCTAACTTAGTACAAGATTTGCACTCCTGATACAATAAGATATTTTTGTCATACTGGCTGTAATACTTGAAATGTACTTGAACTAATAACAGTTTTCTCCTCAGATATTTGGTGTGTCCACTCCCCCCTTTCCCGTCAGACTGACGGGTCATATCCCCACCCCCTTTTCCCAAATTGTCCTATGGTGAAAACTTCCCCAGGAGAGGACCACGCACTTAAGGTACCCTACGGTTGCTTATATTCCTGCTTAAGAAATGTTTGCAAATCTTGTACCCTGACCCATAGACGATAGGGGAGCCATTACCCCTATAGGGGTTCTATATATGTTGTATACAGGTTTATTTATCGATAGCTAGTTCACTAACAGAATGTTAAGCTAAAAGGGGCCCTGTATCCCCCCCCCCTCGCAATTATATTCCAAGAAGATAACATCCTACCATACAACTAACACAGTGTCCATTCTGGCAGTGTCAATGTCAGCTAACATGTCGCAACAAGCGAAGAAGAAGCAAAAGGGCAATTTCAGGCCTAAGAAAACAGTGATGGATCATTTCCACTCGCGTGGACAGAGAGATACCGTGAGATCTGAAGATGAGCAATCTATAACCTCAGACATGCCTGATGATCACATGGAAATAGACTTTCTAACTCCAGCACTCCGGGCAGAAGTAAGGGGGAAACCCCAGCTCTACCGTTGGAGTCTATCCAGAGCATGTTCGAAAATCAGAATCAGACCCTTACTAGAAGGTTCGATAAATTGGAAAGATCTTTTGAAGATCTGAGACGTGACATCTCTTCTATCAGTGAAAGAACTGATACTATTGAAAGGAAACAAGAAGATCTTGTGGTGGACCATGCTAATTGGGTGGGCCAGACGCAGAGCTTGACGGACCAAGTCTCCTCCTTAGAGGCAAAAGTGGCAGTCCTGGAGGACAGGTCCAGGCGGAATAACGTGAGACTGAGAGGAATTCCTGAATCGGTTCTTCCGCAAGATCTTGAAGAATTCACGCAGCGCCTCTTCCAGTCGATCCTGGGCCCCACCACAGGTGACACAAGTAGAATTGATTGGATTCATAGGACGGCGAGACCTAGAAACCTCCCCTCTGGCAAGCCCAGATACACTATAGCCCGCCTACATTACTATTCGTATAAGGATAAGCTTATGAGAGAAATGTTGCGATAACCGCACCTTAATGGGCAATTCAGGGAGGTCTCGCTGTTTCCGGACCTGTCTTCATACACATTGGCGCAGAGGAGAGGCTTTTCGGAAGTCATCAAAGTCCTACGACATATCCAATTTCGATACAGATGGGGGTTCCCAACTAAATTGATAGTTACGAAAGATGGGGCTCAACATACTATTCTTATGCCCCAGCAGGGACAGGAACTCCTAAGGACTTGGCAGCTCACGCAGCAAGAAGGTACCCCCCCGGCCTCCCCAAGGAGACCCCCTCAAGATCCCAATGTGCCTGCCCGCTCACACAGAAGGAGCTCAGAGTTGAGGGTGAATGCCCAGGAATGGAACCCAAGAAGCCCATAAGGTTGGCTCTGACATTGTTTCTATGGACCTGATTTACTTTAGGTTTTAGATGGTAAACAGTGACTTGATCTTACTGTCTCAATTCCCTGGTGGGCATACAGAGGCTTAGAACTGTAGATGTCCTGATGGTATCCTAACATTCATACTCAATCCCTGATATAATGGTTACATGAAACTGAGGTACAATAGGTCTACTGGGAGACACATATTTGGATTCCTAATACGTAGAGTTTACTGGTGAATATATGAAAGTATACACATGTTCATTGACTATACTTACCTTGTTGTGCCTTTAGCACTGTTGTTTTATTATATATGCACTGTTAATAGATTTGAATAGTTCAGGACCGGTGAATTTATAGAGATTGCATAAAGCCAGGGGCCTTTTCATATGGTTTGGTTCTTATTGATGTTATCTTATTACAGATTTTTTTCAATTTACATGTTTGGGGGGGTGCTTTGGGTCTGTCGCTGGCTCCACCCCCACTTCACTTCATCCCATTTCATTTCATTTCATCCCATCTCATCCTATTCCATTTCATCACATTCCATTTCATCTTATTTCATCCCATTATATTACTTTCTCTCATTGCATTATATACATCTCATTAGACTTAATTTCATTTCGTTCCATTACTCGCCAACTCACCAATACTTTGTATTTTGCAGTTAGGGGACTTTAGAGCCCTCCGCATACTCCTGGCAGAGGTAGACATTCTCCGCCATCTCGGGGCGACAGGGTCCTTGGCTTGTTAAGTTCACGCTCCACTTAGCCCTTTCTTCTCTCCCTCCTTTTTCCCTCCTTTTTTTTTTTCCTCTCTCCCCTCCCCCCTTGCTAAGTCCCAACCATGAAGTTATGTACTTTAAACATGAAAGGTCTTAATTCCCCGACAAATAGGAGTCTGCTGCTCAAATTCTTACAAAGCCAACGTGTAGATTTAGCTTTCTTTCAGGAGACTCACTGGACCAAAGATGCAGCTACTAGATTTAAAACGAAACGTTATCCAGTTAATGTTTCATCCACATTTCACAAAAAGGCTAGGGGGGTGACGATATTGATAGGGGACCAGATGGCCTATGAACCTATATATACGGTATGTGACTCGGCGGGCCGTTATGTAATACGTGTGTGCCGCTTAAACTGTGTTTTGTACACGTTGGTTGCAGTATACCTTCCTAACACCAATAAAGTTAGTTTCCTTAGGAAGTTGCTCCTCAAGGTGGACAAAGTAAAACAGAGTCACACCCTCCTGGCAGGAGATTTTAATATGCTCTGGGACCCTGAGAGAGACAGACGGGGAAGTGCCAAATTGCATAGATATAGAAACAGAGATTTTATCTCCCAAAAATTTAGGGAATTGACAGCGCAGTATGATTTATATGATATTTGGAGGGCGCTTCACCCAGAGGCATGCTATCATACTTTCTATTTGACCCCACACTCCTCCTTCTCCAGAATAGATTACATTTTCTGCGACCCCTGGGCGGTACGACAGGTACGAGGTTCTGCCATAGTACCTTGCATGTGGTCTGACCACAATGCGGTGATGGTCACTTTAGAGGGATCAAGGGCGCACAAAGGACCGAGGGGATGGCGTATGCCTGAACATTTGTTTCAAGACAATCTTCTGCCTGAATGGTCTAAGGAGATTGTCGAGTTCCTAGAGACTAATATTAATGGGGAAACTTCAATGTCCATGGTCTGGCTAGCGTTGAAAGCTTACATGAGAGGGATCCTCATAAAAAGGGAATCTCAGAATAGAAAAAATAAAAATGAAACATTTGCGCAGCTTTATTGTAGACTGGCCCCGGCTTGGGGGAGGGCTGGGGTGAGCGCTTCTCCTTCTGATATTAAGGTGTGGACTGCTATAAGAACCCAGATTCATGATCTGGAATTAGAGCAAACCCAGAAAAATCTTAAATACCTAAAACTGAAATTCTACCATAGTGGCAACAAGGCTGATCGTCTTCTAGCGAACAGATTACGGCAAAAAACACTACTTACAAGAATATCCTATGTTCAAAAAGGTGATAGGAGATGCTATTCACCTAGGGATATTGGGGAAGCCTTTGTGGATTACTATAGTAGGCTCTATCAAATTTCTTCCTCAGAAAACCGACAGACCCTCCCAAGAGAGGATATAGCAAACTTTTTACAGGGTCTCGGCTTGCCAGGGGTATCTGAAGAAGCTGAGGAGACATTGTCAGCCCCAATCACCATCATTGAGGTGAACCAGGTGATCAAGGAGTTGAAATTGAATAAGGCGCCGGGGCCAGATGGCTTCTCTTCTGTTTTTTACAAGAAACTAATAGCTGAAGTTGGCCCCATTATGGTCTCTGTTTTTAACTCGGCCTTCCAAGCTGGAAATTTCCCTAAGGAATGCTTAGAAGCAGAGATTGTGACTATCCCCAAACTGAGAAAAGATCAGAGTCGATGTGAGAGTTACAGGCCCATATCCCTAATAAATGTGGATATCAAAATTTACTCAAAAAAATTTTGGCCAACAGGTTAAGTAAGGAACTTCCGTCCCTGATACATTTAGATCAAGTGGGCTTTGTGCGAGGCCGGCAGGGCTCAGATAATACTCGTCGATTACTAAATATCTTGGCTGAAACTGCATCTCTGGGGCTCCCACTAGTTGCCCTGTCATTAGATGCCGAAAAAGCATTTGACAGGGTAAGGTGGGAGTATATGGAGGAGGTCTTAAGAGCCTTTAGGCTTCCGGCCTATTTCATAGGAGCAGTTATGGTTCTATATTCTAATCCGTCAGCCAGAATTAGGGGGAAGGGGTTTTGCTCTGAACCCTTTGAGATTAGGAATGGGACCAGACAGGGGTACCCGCTGTCTCCTCTCCTTTTTGTTCTCTCCATTGAGCCCCTGGCAGCTATGATCAGACAAAATAATGACGTTCAGGGCCTGCTAATTCATGAAACTCTACAAAAGCTAGCGCTATTCGCGGACAATCTCACTCTGTTTGTGTCAGACCCTGAGACGTCTCTACCAGTGGTTTTCGATTGTCTACAATGGTTTGGTAAGAGGTCTTACTTTAAGCTTAACTATACAAAGACGGAGGCCTTGTCCTTGGACCTCCCCTTGCCTCAACTTTCCAGGCTTAAAGAAGCCTACCCATTTAAGTGTTCGGCAAACCAGATAAAACATCTGGGGGTTATCCTTTCACCCGACCCGAAAATGGTAATTCATACCAATTTTGACCCATTATTGTGAGAATTTGAAAACCTCACTGCAAAGTGGGCTAAATACGAGATTTCATGGATGGGGAGAATCCAGTCGGTCAAAACGACTTTATTACCTAAGGTCACGTACCTGTTTAGGTGTATTCCTCTAAGGATCCCAAATTATATTCTGAACCGTTTTCAATCTATAATAAGTAGGTTTATTTGGCAGGGTAAGCCCCCAAGGATTGCTATGCAACAACTACAAAAGCCTATTTTAAATGGGGGTCTCGCAGCTCCTAACGTTTGTAAATACTACGAGGCAGCTATGCTCTCCCATGTGACAGCGTGGGGGGCACCATCGGATGACACTAGATGGGGACAACTTGAGCAGGCTGTGCTTCCCTCTGGATTATTCCTGGAGGACCTTATCTGGGTCCCTCAACATTCAGGTGTACTCATAGGGGTGGATAATCCTATTATTCGAGCTTGCGTCAAAATCTGGAGGGATCTCCGTAGTTTGGCTCGGGTTGCACCACATCCCTCGCCTGCACATTCAATAAGAGCATTGCTGCTTTGTCTCCCAGAATCACACCCACAGATGTGGGCTACTTGGGGTATAAATCAGTCTCGAGACCTCTACTCGCCTCGCGGTCTGGCTTTACAGGCTACAGATCTTCCAAACATAGATATTCCTAAAAAATACAATTTTAAGTATTTTAGATTTATTTCCTTGTTGAGAGCTTGGAAATTTTCAAAAACGAGTTATAGGGAATTGACTCATTGGGAAAGAAGATGGCTCGTAGGTAGACCTCTCCGAAAAGCCATGACGATTCATTATCAATTACTATTGGATTCAGACAGCTTTGTGAAGCAGTTCCGTGTTCTGGAGTGGGAGAGAGCATTGGGGCAGGGGTACTCGGAATTGGAATGGCAAAAAGCCATACGATACACAAGAGCGGCAATTCACTGCGTTACATTATATGAACTATTTATAAAATTAATGCTGCGTTGGCATAGAGTCCCAGAGCAACTAAATAAGATGTTTCCCCATACATCAAATAAGTGCTGGAGGGGGTGTGGCCAAAAGGGCACACACCTACATATTTGGTGGAGCTGTAATGAGGTGCAGGGAGTGTGGAGGCAGGTGGAGACAATACTTGACCAAATAGGTTTACTGCACAAGTTAACACCAGACACGGCTCTTTTACATTTAGGGTTAGGAAAATTGGCTAAATCAGAAAAGATATTGTGTATTGTTATTCTCCTAGCCACAAAACTAGAAATAGCAAGATGTTGGCTGGGAACGGCCCGGGTTACATTCAATATGGTCAGGGATATCATCATATATATATGCTCAATGGAGGAATTCTCTATGGGCTGCAGGGGCAAACTGGGTTTACATGGGCAGGTCTGGGTGCCTTGGGAAAATTTGGAGAAAATGTCCACATCAGTGGGGTAATTTGACAAATTACAACAATGTGCTTAGGGACTGAGTTTGACCATCCTGCTGCCCCCCCTAGAAAGCTCTCCTTGGCCCCTAATCCCCCCCCATGTCCCCCCCCCCCATTTTTTTTCTCTCCCCCTTCTTTTCATTACTATTTATGCCCTGTCACCTTGAGGAATATAATTTTTCTCAACACCAAGCAATAATATAAATGCACCTGGATATGGTTAGTTTATATATGTTCCATAATCCCTCGTACAATTCACAGTTCGAGGAGGAAGTTCATTCCAGGTGATAGTTAACTATATTCTTATTTGAATATTTTTGCAGGTGTCATCTTACTTAATTATAAAGTATGTTGAATATATTATGGACAGGAATAAGCCTGCATAGATCAAGAAATTGACACCGAAACTAGGCTTATAGTAGGATGTTTGTTATAACACGTGTTAACTGTCCGTTTGAAAATGCATTTATGTAAAATGAGGTATTATTCATGGCTAGATACTGTCTCTTTGAGATTGGACTTGAGTAGAATATGCAGTCTTGAGGACATGCTTGTTTTATTCAACACATAAAATCTGATGTATGTCATATGGGCATGTTGCCATGATATTTCTTTCTAAAACTGTATTTATGTATGTTATATTACCTCAATAAAAACTATTTAAAAAAAAAAAAAGCATTATTTAAATGCAGCAAATAAATGTGTGAAATAAGTATTTAAATCTGTTTTTTTTTTTTTTTTTTTAAGCTAACAGGAAGTGTACGTCAGAATACACCTGGTCCTTAAGGACTGATTGCTCACTGGCTGATATGCAGGACTCATACTACTTTTGTGGTCTACAGAGATATGCCTTACAAGCACAAATCATGTGTGGGGTTTTTTGTACTGCAAACTATCGGCTAGATTACGAGTTTTGCGGTATGAGTGAAAAAGCCTCATAAAGCTGCTTTTTCACTACCGCTGGTATTACGTGTCTTGAAGGTTTAGCTGCACTGCACACTTTTTTGGCCGTAACGCAACGTAACTACTGCAGCTTTCAAAAAGTTATTTTTCAATGGGACTTCCTTTGCGCCGGTATTACGAGTTTGCCTGTCCGGCCAAAAAGTGAGTGGTACAGCCAATACCGTCAAGATCCATACCGTAAACTGAAAGTCAGAAGTTATGAGTTTTACGCTACAACGCCGTAACATAAAACTCATAACTAAAGTGCTAAAAAGTACACTAACACCCATAAACTACCTATTAACCCCTAAACCAAGGCCCTCCCGCATCGCAAACACTAAAATAAAAGTATTAACCCCTAATCTGCCAATCCGGATATCACCGCCACTATAATAAACATATTAATGCCTAAACCGCCGTACTCCCGCATCGCAAACACTAGTTAAATATTATTAACCCCTAATCTGCCGCCCCTAACATCGCTGCCACCTACCTACATTTATTAACCCCTAATCTGCCGCCTCAACGTCGCCAACACCTATATAATGTTATTAAACCCTAATCTCCCGCCCCCAAAGTCGCCGCAACCTACAGACACTTATTAACCACTAATCTGCCGCCCCCAACATTGCCGCCACTACACTAAATTTATTAACCCCTAAACCTAACCCTAATCTAACCCTAACACCCACTAACTTTAATGTAATTAAAATAAATCTAAATAAAACCTACTATTAATAACTAAGTAATTCATATTTAAAACTAAATACTTACCTGTAAAATAAACCTAAGCTAGCTACAATATAACTAATAGTTACATTGTATCTATCTTAGGTTTTATTTTTATTTCACAGGCAAGTTTGTATTTATTTTAACTAGGTAGACTAGTTAGCAAATAGTTATTAACTATTTACTAACTTCCTAGCTAAAATAAATACTAATTTACCTGTAAAATAAAACCTAACCCGTCTTACACTAACACCTAACCTTACACTACAATTAAATAAATTACATAAATTAAATACAATTAACTAAATTACAAAAAAGCAAACACTAAATTACACAAAATAAAAAAAGAAATTATCAGATATTTAAACTAATTACTAATCTAATAGCCCTATCAAAATAGAAAGCCCCCCCAAAATAAAAAAAACCCTAGCCTAAACTAAACTACCAATAGCCCTTAAAAGGGCCTTTTGCAGGGCATTGTCCCCAAAAAAATCAGTACTTTTACCTGTAAAAAAAATACAAACAACCCCCCAACAGTAAAACCCACCACCCACAAAACTAACCCCCACAAATAAAATTCTAACTAAAAAACCTAAGCTCCCCATTGCCCTGAAAAGGGCATTTGGATGGGCATTGTCCTTAAAAGGGCATTTAGCTCTTTTTTCCACCTAAACCCTAATCTAAAAAAAACCCCGCCCAATAAACCCTTAAAAAAGCCTAACACTAACCCCTGAAGATACACTTACAGTTTTTGAAGACCCAACATCCATCCTCAACGAAGCCGGCAAAAGTCCTCAATGAAGCAGCAGAAGTCTTCATCCAACCCGGCAGAAGTCTTCATCCAACCGGCAAAAGTCTTCATTCAGACAGCATCTTCTATCTTCATCCATCCGGCGCGGAGCGGCTCCATCTTCAAGACATTAGGCGCGGTGCATACTCTTCAATCGACATCTTCTTGAACAATGAATTCTCCTTTAAATGACGACATCCAAGATGGCGTCCCTTGAATTCCGATTGGCTGATAGAATTCTATCAGCCAATCGGAATTAAAGGTGAAAAAATCCTATTGGCTGATGCAATCAGCCAATAGGATTGAGCTTCAATCTTATTGGCTGATCCAATCAGCCAATAGGATTGAGCTTGCATTCTATTGGCTGTTCCAATCAGCCAATAGAATGCGAGCTCAATCCTATTGGCTGATTGCATCAGCCAATAGGATTTTTTCACCTTTAATTCCGATTGGCTGATAGAATTCTATCAGCCAATCGGAATTCAAGGGATGCCATCTTGGATGACGTCATTTAAAGGAGAATTCATTGTTCAAGAAGACGTCGATTGAAGAGGATGCTCCGCGCCGGATGTCTTGAAGATGGACCCGCTCAGCACCGGATGGATGAAGATAGAAGATGCCGTCTGGATGAAGACTTCTGCCCGGTTGGATGAAGACTTCTGCCCGGTTGGATGAAGACTTTTGCCGTTTCGTTGAGGACTTCTGCTGGCTTCGTTGAGGATGGATGTCGGGTCTTCAAAAACTGTAAGTGGATCTTCGGGGGTTAGTGTTAGTGTCTTTTTTAAGGGTTTATTGGGTGGTTTTAATTTTTAGATTAGGGTTTGGGTGGAAAAAGAGCTAAATGCCCTTTTAAGGGCAATGCCCATTCAAATGCCCTTTTCATGGCAGTGGGGAGCTTAGGTTTTTTAGTTAGGATTTTATTTGGGGGGTTTGGTTGTGTGGATGTTGGGTTTTACTGTTGGGGGGTTGTTTGTATTTTTTTTACAGGTAAAAGAGCTGATTTCTTTGGGGCAATGCCCCGCAAAAGGCCCTTTTAAGGGCTATTGGAAGTTTAGTTTAGGCTAGGTTTTTTTTTTATTTTGTGGGGGCTTTTTTATTTTGATAGGGCTATTAGATTAGGTGTAATTAGTTTAAATATCTGATAATTTCTTTTTTTATTTTGTGTAATTTAGTGGGGGGGGTTTTAATGTAGTCAATTGTATTTAATTTATGTAATTGATTTAATTGTAGTGTAAAGTTATGCATTAGTGTAACTCAGGTTAGGTTTTATTTTACAGGTACATTTGTATTTTTATTTTTTTTATTTTTAATATTTTTATTCAGTTTCAACAGTATAAGTAACAATTGGGGACACGAAGGACCCCTGCACCAAGTAGATACATATAAGTAGAATGGACACGCAGGTCCGGTTAAGGATAATGTCAAGACATTGATAAAATAATATTTTTAGGGAAGGGGATCAAAGTGTGGGGTGAAAATAGTTCACCTAAATTGAACCCTATTGTGGGTTCGGAATGTGTGGGAGTGGAGCTAGTGTATGTAAATGAAGTTTTAATACTCCATAAGCAGATGGGGGGTCATGTGAGGTAAATAACTAGAGGCTTTTAGAGCAAAACCTTTTGTTCAGTCCCAAAACGGAGCCGCATAAGAGAAGAGATAACATAGATTAGGAGGACCCTAAGATCTAAAAACCATATCTAGCACACACTATACTTAGTGCACAATGCATCTAACAAACACTGTACCCAGGACAATATTACCTAGCACACGAAGTACTTGTCACACACGCAGTACTTGTCGCACATGCATTACTTGTCGCACACGCAGTACTTGTCGCACACACTGCACCTATCACATGCAGGACCTAGCACACGCAGTGCCTAGCACACACGCCGTACCTAGCACACACGCAGTACCTAGCACAAATGCTGTACCTAGCACACACGCCGTACCTAGCACACACGCAGTACCTAGCACACACGCCGTACCTAGCACACACGCCGTACCTAGCACACACGCAGTACCTAGCACACACGCCGTACCTAGCACACACGCAGTACCTAACTCACACGCAGTACCTAGCACACACGCAGTACCTAACACACACGCAGTACCTAGCACACACGCAGTACCTAACTCACACGCAGTACCTAACTCACACGCAGTACCTAGCCCACACGCAGTACCTAGCACACACGCAGTACCTAGCTCACACGCAGTACCTAGCGCACACGCCATACCTAGCACACACGCCGTACCTAGCACACACGCCGTATCTAGCTCACACGCCGTACCTAGCTCATACGCCGTACCTAGCACACACGCAGTACCTAGCTCACACGCAGTACCTAGCTCACACACCATACCTAGCACACACGCAGTACCTAGCTCACATGCCGTACCTAGCACAGACGCCGTACCTAGCACAGACGCAGTACCTAGCTCACACGCAGTACCTAACACACACGCAGTACCTACCTAGACACTGCAGTGCTCTTCCAATTGCTTTGGGGGTACACGGTGCCACAGTTCTCAAGGTCTGCTCAGAAAGCCACGGCCATGATAAGTTATGGGCAATACCGGCGCCCTCGTGGCCACAATAAAAACCATAGGTTAGAGGCCATGTTCCACCGGATACCTCCAAGTTAGCCCCAAACATACCCAGATGGGTTTCCCACTTAGATTTTATATCTATGGTAAAATTTAATTCGGCAAGCAATCAAATCCATAGGGCTACTTGAGGAGCTCCCGTAACACACGTCTTGTCTCCTCCATGGCTAGCTCCGCCCCCTCCATTTGTATTTATTTTAGCTAGGTAGTTAGTAAATAGTTAATAACTCTTTAGTAACTATTCTACCTAGTTAAAATAAATACAAACTTGCCTGTGAAATAAAAATAAAACCTAAGATAGATACAATGTAACTATTACAGGTATTTAGTTTTAAATAGTTATTATAGTTATTAATAGTAGGTTTTATTTAGATTTATTTTAATTACATTAAATTTAGTGGGTTTTAGGGTTAGGGTTAGACTTAGGGTTAGGTTTAGGGGTTAATAAATTTAGTATAGTGACAGCGACGGGGGTTAATAACATTATGTAGGTGTCTGCAATGTTGGGGGCAGCAGATTAGGGGTTAATAAGTATAATGTAGGTGTTGGCGATGTCGGGGGAGGCAGATTAGGGGTTAATAAGTGTAGGTAGGTGGCGGTGATGTCAGGGGTGGCAGATTAGGGGTTAATAAGTGTAATGTAGGTGTCAGTGATTTCGGGGGTGGCAGATTAGGGGTGTTTAGACTCAGGGTTTATGTTAGGGTGTTAGGTGTAAACATAAATTTTCTTTCCCCATAGGAATCAATGGGGCTGCGTTACGGAGCTTTACGCTTCTTTATTGCAGGTGTTAGGCTTTTTTTTAGCCGACTCTCCCCATTGATGTCTATGGGGAAATTGTGCACAAGCACGTAAAACCATCTTACCGCAACTCACTGCAGCGCTGGTATTGGAGTGTGGTATGGAGCTCAATTTTGCTCTATGCTCACTTCTTGCCTGCTAATGCCAGGTTTTTGTAAACCTGTAATACCAGCGCTGTAGGTAAGTGAGCGGTGACAATAACTTGCAAGTTAGTACCGAGCAGCTCTTACCGCAAAACTCGTAATCTAGCTGTATATTTTGAAAAAATAAAAAGAATGTAAAACATTTTAAAATACCTTTTTTTTAAGAAACAACAAATAATGATTTACAGACTCTATTGCACCTTTAAAGACCATGGAATAAAACATGGAAGCATTTTTGAAAGGCCACAGAGAGAGAAATATAATTTGTTTACTTTCTTATTCATCTTCAAAATGTAAGTGTTATATACAGATCCCACATTTTAATTATTCCACTGGATTGGCATTTTCTTATTATACCTAACTCTTCACAGGACCTTGCAATCTCTTTTACTGGGTGTAAATCATGCTGTGCAATATGTGTCTGAAAAGTAATGATGGAGGAGAAATTTGGAAAAAAGATACAAGTTCCTTAAGCTTGGAAATGTTCTGTAATGTTTTTTTTGGGCAGTTTTATTTATTTATTTATTTATTTACATTTTTGGCTACCATGTGTTCCTTTTAATTTCTTTCTTCTTTTTTTTAAATAAAATATATATTGAAATTCCTAACTTCTTTTTTTAATAAAATATTTATTGAAATTCTAAAGCACAAACATCAAGAAATACGATTAATTGCAATTCAAGCAGAAGTTGGAAGCCTGTACGTACAAAGATCATTGACAGTTTTATCTATTAATGTTTTAAAATCCGAATGATTACACATAATAATTTATATCTCTGTTGTTAAAAGAGCAATCATTTTTAGCAGTAGTAAGATATAGAATCCAATAATTTATAAATAAATATTAATCCTTTCCCAAGTGTGGCCCCCAATCCCACTAATGAGAAAAAGTTCTATCCAATACAAATTAATTTTGTCTTCATTTACTATGCAATTCAAACCTTTGAAACCAAGGATGTTTGAATTGGATAAGCCACTACATTTATAAATACAATATAACATTCATATTGAGACAGCACTTTAAAAAGATGTAAGAAAAAGGCTTCTATTGTTATTCTTTTTTTTTCTGGGGGGGGGGGTTGTGCGGGTTTGGTTTGTAGGGGTTTTGATGGAAACAAAACATATTCAGCCCAAAAAAAATAAAAAAAATGGTGGCTAAATGATTCAGTGCAGACAATGGACTAGATTCATAAACATTTGTGAGGATGTCTGATGAAAGGACTGTGTTTATTAACATGTGAGCTTAGCATGACCAAAACCTTAAACACCAAAAAAGTTGTGTGATCAGCTAATATATGCCATTTCAAAACAGATATTCCCCTTTAAAATGGCATTAAATATGTTTTCAATAAAAAAAATAAGAAATGTCTCATCTTGAGCCTTACGAGATATATACATATAAAATGAATCTTTCTTCCATATTTTTTTTGAAAGAAATTAACGTAAAAGGAAAGGTCCTTAGAACCAATGTCTAAACTCCTTTGGGAATACAAAGTTCTAGAGATAGTATAATGAAGGTGAGAGGGTGTTGAATGCCTACATTTTTTTTAAATACTTCATATTAATTAGAGAACTAATTGGCATCAAACCAGAAGATATAAAAGATGATCAAATTAGCAAATTAGGATCCTTTGTTTGAAAAGTAGAAACAATGTACAAATGAATTAATATCAAGGTTACCCCAAGAAGAAGAAAAAATGTTGAAGGCAAATCATGCATCTTGAAGTCGGTTGGTCTGTTGATAGATTTAAAAATGGTCTGAATCTCTCTTTGCCGATGAGTAACAACGTGTCTCCCATAGGAAATAATAGGGATCACTGCTTTAGAAACAGTCTACCGACATTGCCACTCATCTGCGATATCAGCGGAGAGGGGGAGGGCATTATTTAAAGTGTGTTCGCAGAAACAAAAAAAGGTTTCTGTGTAGTAACACTGAATAATAATTTATCAGTATCCTTACTTCTACAGTACCTACACTACATTATTCACACTGGAAAGTCAAGCCACTGACAAGTTGTCGAGACAACTATAGCTGAAAACCTGTACCTAACCTGCATTACAGCCATTGGAATATATTACACTACTGGTGATGTTTTCAATTAAAATGCAGGTTACTCCCATGGAACGCCCAGTTAACTCCCACCAAACGCTTACATTTACGTCATGTCTGCAATCTACCTTGCTAAAGACAAAAAAAATCCTTCCTATTAAAACTATAGGAGCAATTGATAAATGTATATACAATTTATCATTTATATGTATCCTATTGTCTAATGCAATGCTATGTATAATAAGTATTGTACTGATTTTAATTAGCTATTTTTTTGCATATATAATATGCCTTTAGAATATTAACCCCTTGCACACCCACCCCTCCTAATCTGCCATAATCTCCTATCACTTTTTACACCCTACACTATTAACACCTAACTGCCACACACCCCATCAAAAAATACCCTGCTGCAATATTAACCCCTAATCTGCCATATTCCCCCATTGCAAAATACTTGCTAACCTATAAATCCCCTAACTGCCACAACCCCCAGTCAAAAACTACCCCTACATTACTTAACCCCCTAACAGCTAACCCCCCCAAAACCCCTATAACCTATTACCCACTAAGCTACAAAAAAAACCATTAAAAAAATAAAAAACACTAACAAAAATTAAAAAAACACTAGCATTAAAAACCTATCCTAAAACTAAAGTCGCCTTAAAAATTAGTCCCCCCTTAAAAACCCTCTGCTAAAACTACAACATACTAAAAAATTACCCTGAAAGGACATATGTCAGGCAGTGCCCTAGTTGAAGTAATTACATAATCACAGTATTTTTTGCTTAAAAAACCCTATATTTACACCAAAGTAACCCCCCAAAAAAACCTATCTTTAAAAAAACCTACTCTAAAAATGACCCTAAGAAGGGTATTAGTGATTTAGCTCTTTTGCACAGTAAAAAAAAAGAAACCCAATCCTAAAAAAAATGCTAAATTAAATAATGCCCTGTAAATGGCATCAGTGATTAAGATCTTTCGCACAGTTAAAAAAAAAAAAACCCTATCCTAAAAAAAAAACTAAATTTAAAAAAATGCCCTGAAAAGGGCATCAGTGATTAAGCTCTTTTGCAAATCCAAAACTAAATTTTTTTTTTTTTAAAGAGTCCCTGATGCTAAATTCTAAAAGTTAGTACTCAATAACTTAAATCTTGCTCCTTAGGTGGGCAGCTCTGATGGCACTACTGATCTGTCTTCTTCCATCATGGCGCTCCTCTGGGGCTGTCCTCTTCCATTCAATGTTCTCTTCCATTGCATCTTCCAGCCGATCCATCTTCTTTTCTTCCACTTGATGTCATCTTCATGCTGTTACTGCAGCACACTGAAGATTGAATGCGTGGTTGTCCTATATATAGGGGTGCCTTTGCATTTCTATTGACTAATTTTTAAGTTTAAATTCAAATCAGCCAATAGAAAAAGCTTTTATTCTATTGGCTGATTTGAATTTGAGCTGCCCACCTACGGAGCAAGATTCAAGTTGGTGAGTACTAACTTTTGGGTTTAGCATCAGGGATTTTTTTTGGGGGGGTGGTTAGTTTATGGTTTACAAAAGAGCTTAATCACTGATGCCCCTTTCAGGAAATGTTTTACTTTTTTTGGGATAGGGGTTTTATAATTTATATCAAGATTTTTTTAACTGCAAAGAGCTGTGATTACTTCAGTGCACTGCCCTTCAAATGCCCTTCTCAGGGCAGTTTTTAGAGGATTTTGTGGGTTACTTTGGTTTTTTTATTGGGTATTTTTGATGCAAAAGAGCTGTGATTACTTCAACTAGGACACTGCCCGACAAATGCCATTTTCAGGGCAATTTTTAGAGTAGGTTTTATTATTAGTATAGGGCTTTTTTAGGGGTGGGCTTTTTTAAAGGGGAATTAGTGTTAGGATAGGATTAATGGTCAGGTTTTTCTATTTTTTTTTTTTTTTTAATTTATTTTATTGAGGTTTTAAGAAAAATAATACAAGCAAATGATTACTTAAAACATCACGCCAACCATAGAATTGACAGTTAGATAGTCACTATATAACATTGTCCTTTAACACACATATTGCTTGAAATTATAAATACAAATTGAGCATTGAACCTCAGTTTTTTGATAGAACATGACCTCCTAAGATATAACAATATATGATATGGAATTACATTAAATTAAATCAAATCATTTCCCCCAAAGAACTAGCGAGGCCTCTCTCGGACCTCTTGGATTGCTTTATAAACATAATGGGGGACTTTAAGGAGGAGAAAAAATAATATATAGTCCACTCTTTGACCTAAGGATTGAAATAATGATATCTTATCAACCATATGGATTATGAGTTAAACAATTTGATGGGTCATATCAGGACACTCTGTACCTATATAACTTGAATATGTCCATAGGAAAGGCAGAGGGCATTGACATATAGAGTTTTAATAACACAGGGAGAGTGTTTATCTAGATATATATATATATATATATATAGCATAGTTAGCTCATCTAGCACAACACACTAATTGACTAGTATAGGAACTTAAGCCTAACATAGTTATTATAACATATAAAATCAGTACTAGCAGCCATGAGATTGTTTCTGAAAAGAAAAAATTCCTGTATATAAATATAATGCGTCTTACATTACTTAGAGAGCAATCAGACAACAACTAGAGATAACTGAAGCTATCCCAATTAAATATTTCTAGAAGGGTGTATAATTCTGTGTCAACTTAGATAAGGTCCAGTAAGGGCCCAGATCGCAATATCTACTAACACCTCAATATGCTAAATCTAATACATGGAGAGCAAGTGACTTAAATAATTAAAGACCTAAAAGGAAGAATATAGTCTGGTTAGTTGAACATTCACAATACTTCAATGACCTTCCAATACAATGAAGACACGCAGTAAGTCCAACTAGTAATGTCATCATTTAGAAGGTAAAGCATAAGCTTATTTAAATAAAGACTATAGAATTTGTGTGTGAACAAATATATGAAACAGAAAACTGTGACTAACTATAAGCATAACTACAAGTCCTACGGGTAACTGGGGAATCTTCCGGGCAGAATCGATATAAAGTCCCACACACGGAATGCGGTGGTCTCTGCTGACTAAATAATATTCATCCTACCCCACATCGAAATACAAAAAGATATGTCCCAATGGGGTATCAAAGCAATTTTCTGAGGTTTCCTTGTCCACCACTGTGGCCCCACCGGAACAGCGCAGCAGCGCTAAGGGGAAAAGCTTCAGGCTCAGCTGCGTGTGTAAGCGCCCATCGCTCTCTCCTGAGTCCAGCAGCCAGATAAGTGGGTAAGACTCCAGGATCCAGCAGTAGGGGCCTCTCTCCCCTATCCACAGGCCAACGGGCAGAAACACTAGAGGAGCCCGAGGATCGCCCTGTATGTGTGTATACTTATCGGGTAGGTCTGTAGCACAGTCTTCTGGAGTATCCTCACGCCACGAGGTCAGTGCAGCACCCATCATCACTATACCTTCAGAAGGTTGTTCCCGCTGCCTCAGGGAAATAGATTTGTCAACTGTCAGATGCCAGTGATCCAAACATTGAGCATCGTCAGGGTTGGCAATCTGGCTCAAACGTTCCATCTGTCGAGTCAGTTCCGCTTTAAAATCTGTAAAAATAGTTTGCAGCTCCTGTAGAATATCTTCCATATTGTATAATAGGCTAGACTATGTAATATAGCCCTAATAGTCCTGAGGTATAGAACCAGAGATTGTAATTACAAGCGTATCTGTGTACGTGTAGACCCAGAGGTCTGAGGGGGAATGTAAACGGCAGCCCTAGCCATGCTGTGCACTAACTGCAAGTCTATAAAGGCCTAGCTCACAAAAAAATGTGCGCAGCTCACTTGGAGAACATAGGTCAGGGTGTCTGTTGTCCGCTCCTGAACTTTTGAAATAGTAGGTAGACAATCCTAGCTTCCTAGCAACACAATCCTAGGTAAATAGCTCTTCTTGGATGAAAGTAGAAAGCACAGTTTATACATAGAAGCAGGAGCTTCTCTAAAACACGTCCTGCCGCTCCAAGCATAGGCTCCGCCCCCCCAGGTTTTTCTATTTTTTGTTAATTTATCTTGTTTAATTTAGGGGGTCTAAGGTTAAGGGTCTTGGGGGCTTAGCTGTTAGGAAGTTAAGTAGTGTAGGGGGAGTTAGTGGTAGGGTATTGGCAGTTAGGGGGTTAAGTAGTTTAGGGGTAGTTTGCTGTGGGGTATTGGAATTTAGGGGGTTAAGTCATTTTAGGGGTTAATAAGTATGTTTATTAAGTTATATATATATTTAAAAGGGATCCTTTACTCTAAATCATCAATGTAGGTGGCGATGCTGCTTGAAATATATCGCCAGCATCACCACCCATTGTGATGTACAGTATAATGCCTCTTGATGATGCTGCTTTTAAACAGTACTGTTGGCCCTCTGACATTTTTTGAATATCTTGCTGCCTCATGGAACTTTTGATCATTGACCATTAAGGCTACAAGCTAACAGTAATCTGTTATTGATGTCCGCCCCCAAAACCATGCCCTTTATTGTGCTGTATTGTTCCTGACAGCCGCTCTAGCACAAGTTTCACTTTCTCTATTTCACATTAAAAAAAACACTTCACTGTTTGGATTACGTCTAAGTGGGAGGAACCATATGATGACTATATATAAACCATATGATAGGAAAATAACTTCAATAAAAAAACTTTAATAAAACCCACATTAATAAAATAGAATGCATACCCAAACAAGTCTGATTATATGTTTCTTAAAAAAATAAACATTTCAAACTTCACATTAAGACCATTAGGGACTAATTCATGGATCAATTTCTTCTCTAATTAGCCCAACTATTTATGGTCATCACTCCCTCTCCAATGTGGTAGAACATATTCCCCTAATCTGGTTTTCAAAGAGCAGGGAAGTACAACCTACATATTGAAGATTGGAAATACAATGTAAAAATAAATTTTTTATGTGACAAGAAATAAATTAATAAGTCTGATATTGTTTCATTCACTTCAGATAAATGTGTCACAACCATTGCATGTGACATATCTGAAAACAATGTTTCCTTTTCTACTATAAAACTATTTCTACCATTTTAATATTCCTTTAGATGACTCCTAGTTAGTTGGCAACCCAAATTCAGAGGTTTTCTAAAAGTAATTATTAGTTTATCTGTTAGAATTTTTAGTATTGTCTCTTTTAAGAATATACCTTATTATTATTATCTATTAGTTGTCTATTTTCCTACTACACAGGAGAAAGCACACTGTAAGGAGGGTCAGCTAGCATACCCTTCCTTGGTTCGTGTTTGTATATTGTTATTTTTTAATAAACCGTTCTTATTTTTTTAACTGGAACCTTGTATTGCCTATCTATACTAATCACTCCTACAGGAAGTTTCAAGCTTGGAGAATTCGGCGTTCCTGCTACCTGGAGACCAGTTAGCTTGGTGGCTGTATAAATACCCAGTCCGCCCCTGATAGCACTGTATGAGTGCTTAGATGAAATGTGAGTATCCTGTATCAGGGGTTTCTTTGTATCCACATTTTGTTTGCTATTGATACACACAGGTGCCTCTTTGTTGTTTCACTATATCCTGCTTTAGAACACCCAACACCAAGGAGTGAGGAGCGTGTTACCAAACATCAGTTAGCTGGGTGGCTATATAAATACCCAGTCCACTCCTGATAACACTGTATGAGTGCTTAGATAAAATGTGAGTACCCTGTATCAGGGGTCTTTTTGTGTCCTCATTTAGTTTGCTATTGATACACACAGGCGCCTCTTTTTTGTCTCTCTATTCTTTTTCTAATTTCCTGACTTTTTGTATTAAAATTGAGAATTATAGTTTCAAACTTTTCTACATTCTCACTTGTCCTAGCTTTGTATTTTAGAAGATCCTCTCTATTCAGTAAGGCTACTTCTTTGATGGTACCAATTTGTCTTTGTCAAACCCGTTCTCAATAAATCTTGTCCTAAATATGTGTCACCACTAGTACAAATTGCCCATTAGGGATGTTTCTGATCTAAATTTTATGATGACATCTATTTGTATTTATGCAATTATTCACATTCACTTTTAAAAAAAAAAAAAAAATATTTTCAATTTACCCTCTTCAACATAAATCTTAAGATCTAGAAAAGTAATTTTGGTGACACTTATGTCCCATGTGCATCGAATGTTCCATGAATTAGAATTCAAATAATTCAAATATTGCATAATTTCCAATTCTCCTACTTTCCAGATGATTAGTAGGTCATCTATGTAATTGTGATGGACAACCAAGTTGTCCCACAAGTAAACATAATGATTTTCCCATGATAAGAGGTTGGCATAACTGGGGGCAATGATAGTAACAAACAAAGATTGCGCTATAAAAGCTCTCTCAGAAATTAATAATAAAAGCAATAATAAAAGCAATATGCAATTAAATGCAAAGTTAAAATTTTACAATTTATTACAAGATCAATAATAAAACGTACAATATCAAAATATAGGTGTTTCTTTTGTCTGACTGTGTCCCTCAACCTGGATGAATAAACATTATTGACTTCACCAGCACTTTGATCGTCTGCCTCATATATATATATATATATATATATATATATATATATATATATATATATACCACCGGTCGTTAAAGTTATACCATATTATAAAAACTCAATAGTCTAAAAGATAATGTTTAAAAGGTCTATGACTATTAGCAGATTTAAAAAAACAGCAGATGTGGGTAAAAACAGTGTTATACGTTATCCTTTGACTGCCCCACAAATTATAGTGGTTTTTCTCCTCAAGTTTATATTGTTCCAATCACATAATGTTTTAGTGTGATAGAGGTATTCAGTAGTACGTAATTTGTTCCCAATGAGTAAGTGTAAAACCGGAATATGAAAAACAGCTAATTTTACATGTTTTTCTCTATCCTTTCCTCAAATCGTTTTCAGCGTCCCCACTACCACAATTATTCTCCATGTGAGTTCCATGTTTTCCGGAAAGAAAGATTGCCGGTTTTCTGTTTGTATCAACAAGCACTAGGATGTATAAGATATTCAGATTAATTAAAAAGATTCCCAATTAAAGGGACTTGAATTTTCACTTGTAAAATTCCATATATTAGGCTTGATATGGGTCGTTGGTTGTTTATGTTCCAGATACTTTAAGTATCTCGGTTTGGTTGGAGCTAATTGCAGCTTATAGCAGCTTGTAACAGTTGGTTACGGCAAACAGTCTGGCTGACACCGACCACTACTCATCAACGCGTTTCAGCAGGTGTGCTTTTTTTCAAGATGAGTCTGTGTGTAATTACTTCCTCCTCTTATACCCTAAATCTTAAAGGGGCAGTCATTTCTTCTTCATTAAAGGGGCAGTCATAGTATTTTCTCTTATAGAATGGTCAGCTAATATTTTGAGCAATTATTAAAAGTTATACATCTAGTTATATGTGTGGGTTATAAATACTTCACAGTGATTCCAAACAATATAATAATATTTATATTCAGAATGAGATAAAATACATTCTTGTCAACAATTGCTTATTAGTTAACAGCTGTTAAAGGATACAGTATATTAAGAAAAAATGGAGTACGGTAAAAACATTATGAATATTAAAAACAATATTAAAAATAATATTAAAAACATTAGCACTCTATATCAATTGCTTCCTATTATCCATCTTAATATTAATCTTAGTATGTTTATACATGGGGCATTCATGGTACCTATTACTGTACCACTTACTTGTAAACAGAATTATATTCAGACCAGTAAAAATGGTAACTAAAAAAATTGTAAGTTCAATTAATTCTATAGTAAATTCTCCCAGAAATTCTCTTATATTTTGTATACCTCTCTACTTTTCAATAATTGAATATAAGGATGCAACATCTGTCACCAATATGTAAATCCTCACACCATTCAATATCCTTTAATATATATTGGTTACAGTAATTGTACCTTGTATATATGCTTTTGTTTTCACCATAAATGGTTGTAACATTTACTACTTAGCCCATTCACACCCGGCACAAGTGTTTACAATTTCTGATGTAAACACTTGCTGCAAAAATGAAATTAAACAATCATTGTTGTGATCACCTGATTTCAAGGCCCAGGATCGGATCATGGGGGACTGCCTATGTTGCTAGGCACATCCCCAGTCTTGCATTCATCGAAAGGGAGAGGCTACAGGACGCCTTATAAGGTAGGACATTTCATGCCGTTGTTCGGTGTTAAAACCCAGCGCTGTTAGGATGGCATGGAATGTCCTAACAGTGTGAAGAAGTTAAAGAGTACTACATAAATAACCTATTTTTTATGTAAAGATTCAATCAGACAAAAGTATTTTTGGGAGAGTATAGGAGGTGAGTATCTTAGGGCATTTGTTATTCAGATATTCATATCCATTATTATTCAGAAAGCCTCTCTGATTACCTTTATTTAGATATTTCATTAAATCACCTTCAAAATATGATATTGGATTTTAAGACAGTTTTTATATATAGAAGTGTAACTCAATTGTTTTTTTACATTCATCTAATTAATCTTTCTTGATTCATGATAATCCTTTGTCTGCTGGCTTAATGACAATTTGCTTAAAAAACTATCACCTAGATTACAAGTTGTGTGCTAAACTGGGTGCGTAAAGAACGCAAAAAATGAGCGTTATTGCACTTTCCATAGCGTTGCCATTACAAGTTACTGAAAAACCTCCTTGTGCTGTGCATTATGGTGCGATAAGCTCCATACCGCACAAAAGCCAAGGGCTGAGTTTAGGTGCACGCTTTCCCCCATAGACATCAATGGATAGAAAGTGTTAGAAAAAAACTAACACATGCGATTGCGGAATGGACATCACTGACACTAAATAAAATGATTATCCCCTAAACGTCGCCCCCCAACATCGCTGACACTAAATAAAATTATTAACCCCTAAACCGCTGCCCCTGACATTGCTGACACTAAATAAAATTATTAACCCCTAAACCGCTGGCCCCCCACATCAGTACTAATAAACTAAACCTATTAACCCCTAAACCGCCAGCCCCCACATCGCAACACACTAAATTAAACTATTAACCCCTAAACCTAACACCCCCTAACTTAATTAAATTTACAATATAACTATCTTTAAATAAATAAAAACTTACCTGTGAAATTAAAAAAAAACTAAGTTTAAACTATAAATTAAACTAACATTACTATTTTAACTAAATAAAAGAAACGAAAAATAAAAAATCCTAACGATACAAAACACTCCGTTAAAAAATAAAAAACATAACATTACAATATTATAAAATCCTAACACTACGAATGAAAATAAAAAACCTAACATTACAAAAAATAATAAACACTAACATTACGAAAAATAAAAAAAATCGAAGGTTACACAAAAATAATAAACAAAATTATCCAAAAGAATAAAAATGACACCTTATCTAAGAGACTCTAAGCACTTTTTAAGATTATTGTAAGATGAAATTTGGCAAAATGGATATATATGGGTTATAGTGGATATGGTAAGGCTTTATTCTTGTATTCCACACAATAAGGGTTTTACTGCAGTCAGATTCTTTTTAGATAAATATACTAACTTTGATGAGTCATTTAAGGATTATGTTATCAGAGTAACAGGATTTTTGTTAAACCATAATTATTTCTTGTTTGATGGGAGTTACTATCTCCAGAAGCGTGGAACAGCTATGGGGGCTAAGTTTGCCCCCTCCTATGCCAACCTGTTTATGGGTTGGTGGGAGCTGTTCCATGTTTATGGAGATAGTAACCCATATATAAACCGGATTAAGTTTTACCATAGATACACTGATGATTTAATTTTTATTTGGAGTGGTTGTGTCTCAGAGGTAGAAGACTTCATAAAGTATTTAAATTCTAATACTGTAGGCTTAAAGTTTACATACACAGTTAGCTCTGGAAAGACATAATTTCTGGATGTGACATTGAGGGGTGATGTTGCAAAAGGCAATATCGAAAGCGAGCTTTATCGCAAGCCGCTGCAGTCTAATACAATTTTGCATGCTAAGAGCCAGCATCCCAAGCATACAGGCTTTGGGATAATTAAGGGGGAATGTATAAGACTAAAAAGAAATTGCTTAGAGGCTAATGTCTTTTATAAGGAATGTCAGGAGCTTAAACAACGGTTTCTAGACGGAGGCTATAATGGTGAGGTCGTAGATAGAGCCATAGCACAAGTGGTGGATTTGGACAGGAAAAAGTTACTCACAGATAATAAAAAGTTTAAAAAAAAACACAATAAGGATAAACTGACTTTTATTACCAGCTATAGTAGCCAGTATAGGGATATTGTTAAGATAGTGAAAAGGCACTTTTCTTTTCTTAAAGGGGACAATGATTTACATGACATTGTGAGAGAGGGATGCTGTTTTGTTTCTAAACATAACCGTACTTTAGGTAACTATCTCTCACCAAGTGTTGTTAGCACTAAAAAACCTAACAGGAGCAGTTTGCTTCAATGTAAAAGGCACTATAAATGTAGCAATATAAATTGCAAAGCCTGTGGGTATGCTGTAGTTTCAAAACAGTTCCAATCACATGTGTCACAAAGAGTTTATGAAGCTATGAGCTGTACTAATTGTCAGTCTAAATATGTTATCTATATGGTTCAATGCACAGAATGCAGGATGCAGTATGTAGGTATGACCACCAGGGAGGTGAGAGTAAGGATTAGAGAGCATTTAAATGATATCTCCACCTCCACCCCCTGTTCTGCACTAGCAGTGCATTTTATAGATAAACATAATGAAGATGTAAAAACTTTCAAATGGAAAGTCATTGAAAAAGTTAGTCTAACAGAGAGAGCGGGAAACCTAGATATGCTTTTGTCTAAGCGGGAAGCGTTTTGGATTTTTTCATTGCAAACAAGATTACCATTAGGTTTTAATACTGGAGCGGATTTAATAAATGTTTGGAGATAATACATACATTTTCCCTTTCCCCTCGAACCCTCCCCCCCCCACTTTTTTCCTCCTATAATTCAGTAATACTCTATGGAAGCAATAAAGTTAGTATTTTTGACATTTGTAGCTATAGTAAATAAATTCTAATAAATCAGGATTATATCTTAATATGGGTTTATATATATATATATATATATATATATATATATATATATATGTAATAAAGCCCAATATAATGTCTTAATGCTTTTAACCTGATAATTATGTGAATTGTTGAATGAGTTACAACATAAAGAGATAGATCAAAGAGGAAAAAAACTTAAGTCCAAGATAAAATATTAGCTGTTGAAGGCTTTTTGTAATATATCATAAGGAAAATATATGGGGAAAGGGATGCCTAGAAAAGGGTTAACTTGAGTAACGTCTAAATTTGTAATTAACCTATCAGAACGTAGTGATGCCTTTAAATGGGTATAGGTGGGTAATAGGACATAGGCTTCTGATGATGGCGTAAGCTGAAACGTGTCAAGCTCTTTGTCTGACACTTGCAAGTGTGTGTTTTTATCCCTTGTCCATGCTGCTATATGTATATAATAAAGTGTTTTTTTAATTATCCTGAAGCTCCGCATCCAAAGATTTTTCTATACCTTATCTAATAGCCCTATAAAAACAAAAAAGCCCCCTCAAATAAAAACACTCCCTAACCTAACAATAAACTACCAATAGACCTTAAAAGTGTCTTTTGTAGGGCATTGCCTGAAGTTAAACAGCTCTTTTACCTACAAAAAATTACAAAGTCCACACAACAGTAAAACCCCCACCCAACCAACCCTAAAAAACCCCTAAGCTACCCATTGCCCCTAAGAGGGCATTTGTATGGACATTCAGCTCTTTTACTGCCCATCCCTAATCTTAAAATAAACACCCCACAAAAAAAATAACACTAACCCCAGGAAATCTACTCATGGTTCCTGAAGTCCAGACATCCATCTTTATCCAGGCAGCAAGAAGATGCTCCGCTGTGTAGGTGCAGAGCATCTTTGCCAGTGGCACGGACATCCAGCATGGACGATCCTCTTCATATGATCACCGCCGTACACTGAAGCTTGAATGCTTAAAAATAGGGTACCTTGCATTCCTATTGGCTGACATTTTCAAATCGGCCAATAGGATGAGAGCTACTGAAATCCTATTGGCTGATTTGAACAGCCAATAGGAATTAAATGTCCCTTTAATTAATGAAAACTTTCTTTTGCTTTAGTTCATATTCATTTATTTAATGTAAAATAAAAAATCACCTCTAATAACACTGCTGCCTCCTCCTAGACTCCACTGCAGTTGTGGTATATGTGAAAGCTTATTTCGGTACCACTGCTGCTCCTGCCCTGAGGATATCATTGCCCCTTTGCCAGTTCCTTTCATTTTCAGCTTCACAGCCAAAGACTTACTTTAGTTTCCCAGAAGCTACTGCTCTGCAGACCATGGGAATAACACAATCAGATCACTTGTCAGCATCGAACTGCGATTAAATCTGATCATATTTGAGCCTCCTTGAATTTTTTTATTTTTTATTTAAAAGTAAGAGTTCTCCAGTATCGCTGTTTCCCACTCTTACTGCAATGCATGCACTAGTGTAAGTGCAAAGGAAAAATATACAATATGGATATTTACTCCCTATGGTTGTTGAACCGCTGCCTTCCAACAGTCTCTCCCAAAGGCTATCTAGTAGAAATGGTCTGTAGAAGGAGGTGCTGATACACAGAGGACCCCAGGAGATTCACTGTTATATTCCACGATTTCTTCAAAAACTTGTCAAGATATAGTGACTCCTGTTACTGTTAAAATATATCATGTTGGCATAGTGCATCCAAACACCATAACAATTAAGTGTAGATACTCACAGAGTAAGATAGAAATAAATGGCACCTTTATTGTCAAGAGATTTTTCCAGCTTTCTATATTAAAAAAGATGGCTTTTTTTGTCTCAACGCGTTTCAACAGATAATACTGTCTTTCTCAAGAGCATTTAAAATTAATATAGCTTCATAAAAGTAGTATGACAGATTTTATCAGTTAAAGCCAATTAGGGTATAATCTGTAAAAGGGTTAGCCTTGAGATATCAGCAGGGTACATTTCAAGTTGTAGAAAATCCACAACTGTCAGAGCTAAATCACATTAAAAAGAGGCAAAATAAATATTATCCTATCATCTTTCCGCAAAGATTTAACGGCGTTGTTGGATTGTCTATTCTTGATTTGTATTGCCATATACATAGCAGACTTACCATAACTACCAGAAAATGTGGCCTTTTGTTTTAAGTCCTCCTGGAAGGTTCTGTGTTTTAAGAAAAGATCCCTCTCTTGTCTTAGCCAAATATATTCCTCCTATTTACTTTTATTTGGATTTGCTATATAAGCTTCATAGCTGTTTTGAACTTGGTTTGCAAGTTGAATCTCCCTAGCTTTAGATTTATTTTTCCACTTACATAAATAAGCCAAAATTTCACCTCTTATAAAAGCTTTAAATACTTCTAGGAAGATCTCAGGTCTTGCTTTATATTCTCTATTGTTGGCTTAATACTGGAGCCATTTATCAATTAACCAATTTGAAAAATGAATATTATTTACCAAGTATTTGGGGAGGGGGGGCTTGAAAACCTGGAATATGAAAAACAGCTAATTTTACATGTTTTTCTCTATCCTTTCCTCAAATCGTTTTCAGCGTCCCCACTACCACAATTATTCTCCATGTGAGTTCCATGTTTTCCGGAAAGAAAGATTGCCGGTTTTCTGTTTGTATCAACAAGCACTAGGATGTATAAGATATTCAGATTAATTAAAAAGATTCCCAATTAAAGGGACTTGAATTTTCACTTGTAAAATTCCATATATTAGGCTTGATATGGGTCGTTGGTTGTTTATGTTCCAGATACTTTAAGTATCTCGGTTTGGTTGGAGCTAATTGCAGCTTATAGCAGCTTGTAACAGTTGGTTACGGCAAACAGTCTGGCTGACACCGACCACTACTCATCAACGCGTTTCAGCAGGTGTGCTTTTTTTCAAGATGAGTCTGTGTGTAATTACTTCCTCCTCTTATACCCTAAATCTTAAAGGGGCAGTCATTTCTTCTTCATTAAAGGGGCAGTCATAGTATTTTCTCTTATAGAATGGTCAGCTAATATTTTGAGCAATTATTAAAAGTTATACATCTAGTTATATGTGTGGGTTATAAATACTTCACAGTGATTCCAAACAATATAATAATATTTATATTCAGAATGAGATAAAATACATTCTTGTCAACAATTGCTTATTAGTTAAGCACCTAGATTACAAGTTGTGTGCTAAACTGGGTGCGTAAAGAACGCAAAAAATGAGCGTTATTGCACTTTCCATAGCGTTGCCATTACAAGTTACTGAAAAACCTCCTTGTGCTGTGCATTATGGTGCGATAAGCTCCATACCGCACAAAAGCCAAGGGCTGAGTTTAGGTGCACGCTTTCCCCCATAGACATCAATGGATAGAAAGTGTTAGAAAAAAACTAACACATGCGATTGCGGAATGGACATCACTGACACTAAATAAAATGATTATCCCCTAAACGTCGCCCCCCAACATCGCTGACACTAAATAAAATTATTAACCCCTAAACCGCTGCCCCTGACATTGCTGACACTAAATAAAATTATTAACCCCTAAACCGCTGGCCCCCCACATCAGTACTAATAAACTAAACCTATTAACCCCTAAACCGCCAGCCCCCACATCGCAACACACTAAATTAAACTATTAACCCCTAAACCTAACACCCCCTAACTTAATTAAATTTACAATATAACTATCTTTAAATAAATAAAAACTTACCTGTGAAATTAAAAAAAAACTAAGTTTAAACTATAAATTAAACTAACATTACTATTTTAACTAAATAAAAGAAACGAAAAATAAAAAATCCTAACGATACAAAACACTCCGTTAAAAAATAAAAAACATAACATTACAATATTATAAAATCCTAACACTACGAATGAAAATAAAAAACCTAACATTACAAAAAATAATAAACACTAACATTACGAAAAATAAAAAAAATCGAAGGTTACACAAAAATAATAAACAAAATTATCCAAAAGAATAAAAATGACACCTTATCTAAGAGACTCTAAGCACTTTTTAAGATTATTGTAAGATGAAATTTGGCAAAATGGATATATATGGGTTATAGTGGATATGGTAAGGCTTTATTCTTGTATTCCACACAATAAGGGTTTTACTGCAGTCAGATTCTTTTTAGATAAATATACTAACTTTGATGAGTCATTTAAGGATTATGTTATCAGAGTAACAGGATTTTTGTTAAACCATAATTATTTCTTGTTTGATGGGAGTTACTATCTCCAGAAGCGTGGAACAGCTATGGGGGCTAAGTTTGCCCCCTCCTATGCCAACCTGTTTATGGGTTGGTGGGAGCTGTTCCATGTTTATGGAGATAGTAACCCATATATAAACCGGATTAAGTTTTACCATAGATACACTGATGATTTAATTTTTATTTGGAGTGGTTGTGTCTCAGAGGTAGAAGACTTCATAAAGTATTTAAATTCTAATACTGTAGGCTTAAAGTTTACATACACAGTTAGCTCTGGAAAGACATAATTTCTGGATGTGACATTGAGGGGTGATGTTGCAAAAGGCAATATCGAAAGCGAGCTTTATCGCAAGCCGCTGCAGTCTAATACAATTTTGCATGCTAAGAGCCAGCATCCCAAGCATACAGGCTTTGGGATAATTAAGGGGGAATGTATAAGACTAAAAAGAAATTGCTTAGAGGCTAATGTCTTTTATAAGGAATGTCAGGAGCTTAAACAACGGTTTCTAGACGGAGGCTATAATGGTGAGGTCGTAGATAGAGCCATAGCACAAGTGGTGGATTTGGACAGGAAAAAGTTACTCACAGATAATAAAAAGTTTAAAAAAAAACACAATAAGGATAAACTGACTTTTATTACCAGCTATAGTAGCCAGTATAGGGATATTGTTAAGATAGTGAAAAGGCACTTTTCTTTTCTTAAAGGGGACAATGATTTACATGACATTGTGAGAGAGGGATGCTGTTTTGTTTCTAAACATAACCGTACTTTAGGTAACTATCTCTCACCAAGTGTTGTTAGCACTAAAAAACCTAACAGGAGCAGTTTGCTTCAATGTAAAAGGCACTATAAATGTAGCAATATAAATTGCAAAGCCTGTGGGTATGCTGTAGTTTCAAAACAGTTCCAATCACATGTGTCACAAAGAGTTTATGAAGCTATGAGCTGTACTAATTGTCAGTCTAAATATGTTATCTATATGGTTCAATGCACAGAATGCAGGATGCAGTATGTAGGTATGACCACCAGGGAGGTGAGAGTAAGGATTAGAGAGCATTTAAATGATATCTCCACCTCCACCCCCTGTTCTGCACTAGCAGTGCATTTTATAGATAAACATAATGAAGATGTAAAAACTTTCAAATGGAAAGTCATTGAAAAAGTTAGTCTAACAGAGAGAGCGGGAAACCTAGATATGCTTTTGTCTAAGCGGGAAGCGTTTTGGATTTTTTCATTGCAAACAAGATTACCATTAGGTTTTAATACTGGAGCGGATTTAATAAATGTTTGGAGATAATACATACATTTTCCCTTTCCCCTCGAACCCTCCCCCCCCCACTTTTTTCCTCCTATAATTCAGTAATACTCTATGGAAGCAATAAAGTTAGTATTTTTGACATTTGTAGCTATAGTAAATAAATTCTAATAAATCAGGATTATATCTTAATATGGGTTTATATATATATATATATATATATATATATATATATATATATATGTAATAAAGCCCAATATAATGTCTTAATGCTTTTAACCTGATAATTATGTGAATTGTTGAATGAGTTACAACATAAAGAGATAGATCAAAGAGGAAAAAAACTTAAGTCCAAGATAAAATATTAGCTGTTGAAGGCTTTTTGTAATATATCATAAGGAAAATATATGGGGAAAGGGATGCCTAGAAAAGGGTTAACTTGAGTAACGTCTAAATTTGTAATTAACCTATCAGAACGTAGTGATGCCTTTAAATGGGTATAGGTGGGTAATAGGACATAGGCTTCTGATGATGGCGTAAGCTGAAACGTGTCAAGCTCTTTGTCTGACACTTGCAAGTGTGTGTTTTTATCCCTTGTCCATGCTGCTATATGTATATAATAAAGTGTTTTTTTAATTATCCTGAAGCTCCGCATCCAAAGATTTTTCTATACCTTATCTAATAGCCCTATAAAAACAAAAAAGCCCCCTCAAATAAAAACACTCCCTAACCTAACAATAAACTACCAATAGACCTTAAAAGTGTCTTTTGTAGGGCATTGCCTGAAGTTAAACAGCTCTTTTACCTACAAAAAATTACAAAGTCCACACAACAGTAAAACCCCCACCCAACCAACCCTAAAAAACCCCTAAGCTACCCATTGCCCCTAAGAGGGCATTTGTATGGACATTCAGCTCTTTTACTGCCCATCCCTAATCTTAAAATAAACACCCCACAAAAAAAATAACACTAACCCCAGGAAATCTACTCATGGTTCCTGAAGTCCAGACATCCATCTTTATCCAGGCAGCAAGAAGATGCTCCGCTGTGTAGGTGCAGAGCATCTTTGCCAGTGGCACGGACATCCAGCATGGACGATCCTCTTCATATGATCACCGCCGTACACTGAAGCTTGAATGCTTAAAAATAGGGTACCTTGCATTCCTATTGGCTGACATTTTCAAATCGGCCAATAGGATGAGAGCTACTGAAATCCTATTGGCTGATTTGAACAGCCAATAGGAATTAAATGTCCCTTTAATTAATGAAAACTTTCTTTTGCTTTAGTTCATATTCATTTATTTAATGTAAAATAAAAAATCACCTCTAATAACACTGCTGCCTCCTCCTAGACTCCACTGCAGTTGTGGTATATGTGAAAGCTTATTTCGGTACCACTGCTGCTCCTGCCCTGAGGATATCATTGCCCCTTTGCCAGTTCCTTTCATTTTCAGCTTCACAGCCAAAGACTTACTTTAGTTTCCCAGAAGCTACTGCTCTGCAGACCATGGGAATAACACAATCAGATCACTTGTCAGCATCGAACTGCGATTAAATCTGATCATATTTGAGCCTCCTTGAATTTTTTTATTTTTTATTTAAAAGTAAGAGTTCTCCAGTATCGCTGTTTCCCACTCTTACTGCAATGCATGCACTAGTGTAAGTGCAAAGGAAAAATATACAATATGGATATTTACTCCCTATGGTTGTTGAACCGCTGCCTTCCAACAGTCTCTCCCAAAGGCTATCTAGTAGAAATGGTCTGTAGAAGGAGGTGCTGATACACAGAGGACCCCAGGAGATTCACTGTTATATTCCACGATTTCTTCAAAAACTTGTCAAGATATAGTGACTCCTGTTACTGTTAAAATATATCATGTTGGCATAGTGCATCCAAACACCATAACAATTAAGTGTAGATACTCACAGAGTAAGATAGAAATAAATGGCACCTTTATTGTCAAGAGATTTTTCCAGCTTTCTATATTAAAAAAGATGGCTTTTTTTGTCTCAACGCGTTTCAACAGATAATACTGTCTTTCTCAAGAGCATTTAAAATTAATATAGCTTCATAAAAGTAGTATGACAGATTTTATCAGTTAAAGCCAATTAGGGTATAATCTGTAAAAGGGTTAGCCTTGAGATATCAGCAGGGTACATTTCAAGTTGTAGAAAATCCACAACTGTCAGAGCTAAATCACATTAAAAAGAGGCAAAATAAATATTATCCTATCATCTTTCCGCAAAGATTTAACGGCGTTGTTGGATTGTCTATTCTTGATTTGTATTGCCATATACATAGCAGACTTACCATAACTACCAGAAAATGTGGCCTTTTGTTTTAAGTCCTCCTGGAAGGTTCTGTGTTTTAAGAAAAGATCCCTCTCTTGTCTTAGCCAAATATATTCCTCCTATTTACTTTTAATTGGAGTTGCTATATAAGCTTCATAGCTGTTTTGAACTTGGTTTGCAAGTTGAATCTCCCTAGCTTTAGATTTATTTTTCCACTTACATAAATAAGCCAAAATTTCACCTCTTATAAAAGCTTTAAATACTTCTAGGAAGATCTCAGGTCTTGCTTTATATTCTCTATTGTTGGCTTAATACTGGAGCCATTTATCAATTAACCAATTTGAAAAATGAATATTATTTACCAAGTATTTGGGGAGGGGGGGCTTGAAAACCTGGAACCAGCATGCCTCTCAAGAGATATTTGTAAAGATATGACCGCATAGTGGGAAATAACAATCACCTAGATTACGAGTTTTGAGCGCTATAGGGAAAGTAAAGAACGCCACAAAAGTTGCGTTATTTACCCCCTATAGCGCTGCCATTACAAGTTTAAAAAAACCCGGCTTGTGCGGGTGATATGGCTGCGTTGAGCTCCATACCGCACACAAAAGCAGCACTATGTTTGACATGCTCGTGTATGCTTTCCCCATAGACATCAATGGGGAGTGCTGGCAAAAAAAAAGTCTAACACCTGCAATCACGAAAACAAAAGCTCCGTAATGCAGCCCCATTGGGGGAAAAAAAAACTACAGTTTAAAGCTAACACCATAACATAAACCCTGAGTATAAACACCCCTAATCTGCTTCCCCCGACATCGCCACCACATACCTACAGTTATTAACCCCTAATCTGCTGCCCCTGACATTGCCGCCACCTACCTACAGTTATTAACCCCTAATCTACCAATCCCAATATCACCGCCACCTAAATAAAATTATAAACCCCTAATCTGCCGCTCCCGATATCGCTGCCACTATACTAAAGTTATTAACCTCTATTCCGCCACACCCCAACATCGCTGCAACTATATTAAAGTTTTTAACCCCTATTCTGCTGCTCCCGATATCGCCGCCACCTAAATAAAGCTATTTAGCCCTAAACCCCTGGCCTCCCACATCACTACCACTAAATAAACCTATTAACCCCTAAACCGCCAGCCCCCCACATTGCAAAAACCTAAATTAAACTATTAACCCCTAACCCTAACGTAACCCTAACGTAACCCTAACACCCCATAACTTTAACATAATTTAAATAGATCTAAATTAAATTTACAAATATTAACTAAATGAACCTATTAACCCCTAAACCGCCTAAACATAATTTAAACTATTAAGCCCTAACCCTAAACCTAACCCTTACCCTATCCCTAACACCCCCCAAACTTTAAAATAATTAAAATAGATCTGAATTAAATTTACACTTATTAACTAAATAATACCTAGTTAGAACTAAATACTTAACTGTGAAATAAAAACGAAGCTAATAGTTATATTGTAGCTATCTTATGTTTTATTTTTATTTCACAGGTAAGTTTATATTTATTTTAACTAGGTAGACTAGTTAGTAAATAGTTATTAACTATTTACTAACTACCTAGCTAAAATAAATACAAACTGACCTGTGAAATAAAACCTAACCTGCCTTACACTAAAACCTAACATTACAAAAAATAAAAAAAAACTACCATTACAAAAAAAAAAATACCTTTACAAAAAAAAACTAAATTATCCAAAAAAATTAAGATTATTCCTATTCTAATACCCTTAAAAAAACACCCTAAAATAAAAAAGCCTAATCTAAAATAAACTACCAAGGGCCCTTAGGTCATTGCCCTGAGATAAAAAGTTATTTTGCTTCAAGTACAAACACCCCCTAACATTATACAAACTCCCACCCCCCAAACTACCAAGGGCCCTTAAAAGGGCCTTTTAGGGGGCCCTTAAAAGGGCCTTTTGTAGGGCATTGCCCTAAGTTAAGCAGCTCTTTTGCTCCAAATAATAAAACACCCCCTAGAAATATACATTACACAAAATAAACCTAATCTAACAGCCCTATCAAAATAAAAAAAGACCAAAAAAAATTAAAAAAAACCTAGCCTAAAATAAACTACCAATGGCCCTTAAAAGGGCCTTTTGTGGGGCATTACCCCAAAGATATCAGCTCTTTTACCTGTAAAAAACACACAAGACCCCCCAACAGTAAAACCCACCACCCAACCAACCCCCAAAATAAAAAAACTATCTAAAATAACCTAAGATAACCATTGCCCTGAAAAGGGCATTTGTATTGGCATTGCCCTTAAAAGGGCATTTAGCACTTTTACATTACCCAAACCCTAATCTAAAAAAAAAACCACCCAAAAATCCCTTAATAAAACCTAACACTAAGCCCTGACGATCCACTTTCAGTTGTTGAAGTCCCGCTTGAAGGATCCATCCAGCCGCGAAGTCATCATCCATACGGCAAAAAGTCTTCATCCAGACGGCCTCTTCTATCTTCATCCAGCAGGTGAAGTCCTCATCCATGCCACAAGAAGTCTTCATCCAGGCGGCCTCTTTGATCTTCATCCAGCTGGCGTAGAGCGGGTCCATCGCAAAGACATCCTGCGCAGAGCATCCTCTTCATACGGTCACCGCTGTATACTGATTATTGAATGCAAGTGACGCAATCCAAGATGGCATCCCTTGCATTCCTATTGGCTGAAAGATTTCAATCAGCCAATAAAAATTAGAGCTGCTTAAATCCTATTGGCTGTTCCAATCATTCAATAGGATTGAGCTCTCATCCTATTGGCTGTTCCAATCAGCCAATAGGATTGAGCTCTCATTCTATTGGCTGATTGGAACAGCCAATAGAATGAGATCTCATTCTATTGGAAGTAAATGCGATCACTTGATCGCAATCAAGATTTACACTAGAATGATTACCCCATCCTCAGATCTGTAGTTAACTGTTTCACAAAACAAATGTCACAAAACACATCAAAAATACATTACAAAGTACACCTACACTTATAATAACACCATATAATAAAAATTATTAAATAACATATTGCACGAAAAAATTATAAGGGCTCAAAGATATCAGGTGTTGGGAAAAAAGGCAGACAAAGGGCTTTAACATAGAGATACATACATATGCATGTCTAAAGATGGATAAGTATGTGTATATGTATATATATATATATATATATATATATATATATATATATATATATATATATATATATAAATGTATACATATATTTATACATATGTATTTATGTATTTATATGTGTATTTATACAGGGAGTGCAGAATTATTAGGCAAATGAGTATTTTGACCACATCATCCTCTTTATGCATGTTGTCTTACTCCAAGCTGTATAGGCTCGAAAGCCTACTACCAATTAAGCATATTAGGTGATGTGCATCTCTGTAATGAGAAGGGCTGTGGTCTAATGACATCAACACCCTATATAAGGTGTGCATAATTATTAGGCAACTTCCTTTCCTTTGGCAAAATGGGTCAAAAGAAGGACTTGACAGGCTCAGAAAAGTCAAAAATAGTGAGATATCTTGCAGAGGGATGCAGCACTCTTAAAATTGCAAAGCTTCTGAAGTGTGATCATCGAACAATCAAGCGTTTCATTCAAAATAGTCAACAGGGAAGCAAGAAGCGTGTGGAAAAAGCAAGGCGCAAAATAACTGCCCATGAACTGAGAAAAGTCAAGCGTGCAGCTGCCAAGATGCCTCTTGCCACCAGTTTGGCCATATTTCAGAGCTGCAACATCACTGGAGTGCCCAAAAGCACAAGGTGTGCAATACTCAGAGACATGGCCAAGGTAAGAAAGGCTGAAAGACGACCACCACTGAACAAGACACAAGACTGATTTTTCTAAGATTTTATGGACTGATGAAATGAGAGTGAGTCTTGATGGGCCAGATGGATGGGCCCGTGGCTGGATTGGTAAAGGGCAGAGAGCTCCAGTCCGACTCAGACGCCAGCAAGGTGGAGGTGGAGTACTGGTTTGGGCTGGTATCATCAAAGATGAGCTTGTGGGGCCTTTTCGGGTTGAGGATGGAGTCAAGCTCAACTCCCAGTCCTACTGCCAGTTTCTGGAAGACACCTTCTTCAAGCAGTGGTACAGGAAGAAGTCTGCATCCTTCAAGAAAAACATGATTTTCATGCAGAACAATGCTCCATCACACGCGTCCAAGTACTCCACAGCGTGGCTGGCAAGAAAGGGTATAAAAGAAGAAAATCTAATGACATGGCCTCCTTGTTCACCTTATCTGAACCCCATTGAGAACCTGTGGTCCATCATCAAATGTGAAATTTACAAGGAGGGAAAACAGTACACCTCTCTGAACAGTGTCTGGGAGGCTGTGGTTGCTGCTGCACGCAATGTTGATGGTGAACAGATCAAAACACTGACAGAATCCATGGATGGCAGGCTTTTGAGTGTCCTTGCAAAGAAAGGTGGCTATATTGGTCACTGATTTGTTTTTGTTTTGTTTTTGAATGTCAGAAATGTATATTTGTGAATGTTGAGATGTTATATTGGTTTCACTGGTAAAAATAAATAATTGAAATGGGTATATATTTGTTTTTTGTTAAGTTGCCTAATAATTATGCACAGTAATAGTCACCTGCACACACAGATATCCCCCTAAAATAGCTAAAACTAAAAACAAACTAAAAACTACTTCCAAAACTATTCAGCTTTGATATTAATGAGTTTTTTGGGTTCATTGAGAACATGGTTGTTGTTCAATAATAAAATTAATCCTCAAAATACAACTTGCCTAATAATTCTGCACTCCCTGTATGTGTGGTATTTATATGCACGTTGTATTGTAAGTTTGGCTTTTTGTGTGCATCGGGTTAGTGCAAGCTTGATAACTTTTACTTTTAAGTCATAACACCAGCGCAACCCAACATGCGCAAAAGGTTTACTTCTAGCGCAATTAGCACTATAGTGAAAGCTCTAAATAGCGGTCCACATGTAATCTAGCCCTTTATATACAAAACCTCAAGGTGTTTACTGACTGCTAGACTTTAAACTAATATATCATTATCAGCTGTGCACTTTCCCCTACAGTTCTCTGATTTATAGGTGCATCCTCCTAATTCTAATTTATCAGGAAGTGACTCTCAGCCAATGAGCATTATTAGTAATTGACTCTCAGCCAATGAGCATTATTAGTAAGTGACTATCAGCCAATGAGCATTATTAGGAAGTTACACTCAGCCAATAAGTCTTAGCAGGAAGTGACTGTAAGCCAAGGAGCATTATTAGGAAGTGTCTATCAGCCAATGAGCATTATTAGGAAGTGAATCTCAGCCAATGAGTATTATTAGGAAGTGACTATCAGACAATGAGCATTATTAGGAAGTGAATCTCAGCCAATGAGCTTTACTAGGAAGTGCCTATCAGTCAATGAGCATTATTAGGAAGTGACTCTCAGTTAATGAGCATTATTAGGAACTGACTATCAGCCAATGAGCATTATTAAGAAGTTACTCTCAGCCAATAAGTCTTAGCAGGAAGTGACTATCAGCTAATGAGCATTATTAAGAAGTGACTCTCAGCCAATGAGCATTATTAGGAAGTGAGTATTAGCCAATGAGCATTATTAGGAAGTGACTTTCATCCAATGAGCATTATTAGGAAGTGACTATCAGCCAATGAGCATTATTAGGAAGTGAATCTCAGCCAATGAGCTTTATTAGGAAGTGCCTGTCAGTCAATGAGCATTATTTGGAAGTGCCTATCAGCCAATGAGCATTATTAGGAAGTGACTATCAGCCAATGAGCATTATTAGGAAGTTACTCTCAGCCAATAAGTCTTAGCAGGAAGTGACTATCAGCTAATGAGCATTATTAAGAAGTGACTCTCAGCCAATGAGCATTATTAGGAAGTGACTATCAGTCAATGAGCATTATTAGGAAGTGACTGTCAGCCAATGTGCATTATTAGGAAGTGACTATCAGCCAATGAGCATTATTAGGAAGTTACTCTAAGCCAATAAGTCTTAGCAGGAAGTGACTATCAGCCAATGAGCATTATTAGGAAGTTACTCTCAGCCAATAAGTCTTAGCAGGAAGTGACTATCAGCTAATGAGCATTATTAAGAAGTGACTCTCAGCCAATGAGCATTATTAGGAAGTGACTATCAGCCCATGAGCATTATTAGGAAGTGACTGTCAGCCAATGTGCATTATTAGGAAGTGACTATCAGCCAATGAGCATTATTAGGAAGTGACTCAGCCAATGAGCATTATTAGGAAGTTACTCTAAGCCAATAAGTCTTAGCAGGAAGTGACTATCAGCCAATGAGCATTATTAGGAAGTGACTATCAGCCAATGAGCATTATTAGGAAATGACTCTCAGCCAATGAGCATTATTAGGAAGTTACTCTCAGGCAATAAGTCTTAGCAGGAAGTGACTACGTATCAGCCAATGAGCATTATTAGGAAGTGACTCTCAGCCAATAAGTCTTAGCAGGAAGTACACAATGGATACAGCTGCATTAGTTTCAATTTAAATTGTAAACAGTTATTACATCATATTTGTTCATGCAAAAAAAAAATCAATATGTTTAGATAATGCACTTTCATTAGGATGACAGAAATTTGTAGCACAGTGTCCCTTTAATATTTTAACAAATTATACAAAACATACCAAGTCACAGAAAGTCAGAAAACATACACACTGGAAAAGTAATTAGGTTTTTACTGGAAGAAATGTTTTGTATCTGAGCCAATTGCATCCGTTAAAAAGAAATATATTTTGAATTAACTTGGAAAAAAAATCTTCACACTAAACATGTTAACTGTTTACAAAGTAGCTATGGAAATGTAGCTCCTCATTTAATGCTTTCTTAATCTCTTTAGGATCACTGATCTTAGAAGCAAATTTTCCCTGTGGGAATTTTAGTATTGTTACAATCATCACAAATGTCATAAAGAGAAAGAGTAGAACTTTTCAGTGGAATGCAGCTTGAGTAGAAAAGGGAATTGTTATTGGCAATGCTCTGATGGTTAAGCGCTCCTCAGTAATGTTTGTGGCTGGGATTCTTTACTGTTCTCAATAATTTAATAGTCTTTTTTTTTTTTCATCTCTCCACATATTGAAGCAAAGCAACAATATCAATAGAATATGACAGGAACCAGTTATTTCCCTTAATGTGGTTGAAGTAATTTTCTATAACTATGATATAGGCCAGACATAATTTTTTTTTTTTTATTTTAAATATTCTTTTTATTGAAGACATAGTAAAAACAGTAAGGTTACATGCATATTATCACAAAGCCACAGAAACACAAGAATATATAGGAATGTAAAATTATACATAGTCTAGGTCTGTAGAAATGGGTATAATACACAGACTTGCCAGGAGAAGATATTTAAGATTTTTAAGGTAAGTCCATCGTAAGCAATAGATATGGCATACATTTCAAAATATGAAAACAGCTGGTCTTCATGTGTCTTCCTTAATTTTTTTTTTTTTATAACACAACAAAACCAGTGAACAAAAATATATCAGCAGAAAGGGCGCCAATTGCATGCTTAGGTAAAATAATGAGGCATACAGGCATGGTGCAATATATAAAACGTGGTGACTCAAAATAGTAGAACAGTTAGCATGCCGATCATTAGTTACAATGAATGCGCCTCTCTTTCATTAAAATAATA